>NW_026742264.1:0-4220 GCF_022355385.1 Mustela nigripes
TTTAGAATATATTTTGAAGATAGAATCCACAGCTTCTACCAAAGAATTAAACGTGGGCAGTTAAAGAAAGAGATGAATCAAGAATGACTCTACAGTTTCCTGTTTGAGCTATTGCAAGACCAGCAGAGCTCGAGAAGAATAAGAGCTTGGTTTTGAACATGTTGGGTTTAACTATTCTAGGTAGATCTGGAAAGCAGGCAGTGGAAAAAAGTTCAAAATCCAGGTCTGGACTGAAGGTGGAGATGTGGAGTCATCAGGAGATAGATGGTAGAAGAGGAACAGTCACCAAGGACTCAGTGTAGACAGAGGAGAAGTCTGAGGTTGGGTCCTGGAGCACATTCATACTCAGAGATCAGGGAAATGAGAAGAAACCCCAAGTGGAGGGGCTTGTCCTCACTCAGAAGGGATTGGAGTAAGGGTTCCACCCAGGTAAACTTAGTGGGATTCTGTGGGTCTTCTTTCCTTACCGATTTGATTTTCTGTTCAAGATTTATTTGAGAGAGAGAGAGAGAGAGAGAGAAGGAGCACACACATGCAGGGGGAAGAGACAGAAAGAGAGGGAGAGAATCTCAATCAGATTCCCTGCTGAGCATGGAGCCTGACGTGGGGCTTGATTCCATAACCCTGAGCTCATGACCTGAGCGAAGATTCACACGCTTAACCACTTAGCCACCTAGACACCCACCCAAATTCTTTTTATTTCTTTTTTTAAAATATTTTATTCATTTATTTATTTGACACAGAGAGAAAGAGAGAGAGAGAGATCACAAGTAGGCAGAGAGGCAGGCAGAGGGAGAGGGAGAAGCAGGTTCCCTGCTGAGCAGAGAGCCTGAGACCCTGAGACCATGACCTGAGCTGAAGCCACCCAGGTGCCCCCTTTTTACTTGTCTCAGTGAAGTCATCAGAATGGTCGGTCATCAGCTGAATCTGATGGAAGGTGTTCAGTTCTCACTCTGAACAAAATGGCTGTACATTAGAATCACTGGGAGAATTTTATTTATTTATTTATTTGACAGAGAGATCACAAGTAGGCAGAGAGGCAGGCAGAGAGAGGAGGAAGCAGGCTCCCCGCTGAGCAGAGAGGCTGACGTGGGACTCAATCTCAGGACCTTGAGATCATGACCTGAGCTGAAGGCAGCGGCTTAACCCACTGAGCCACCCAGGCGCCCTCACTGGGAGAATTTTAAAAACACACTTATACCCAGACCCTAATTGGATATTAATCTAATTGGTTCTACACCAATTAGACCAGATCTTCTGGAGGTGGGCACTCCTGTGTTTTAAAGTCTTCCAGGTGATTCAAAAGTGTGGCCAGTGTTGAGAAGCCCTGGCTTAAGGTTGGAGGAAAGAAGATGTGAAATAGTCAAAATATTTTACGAGAAGAGTGGAGATTCTGTCGGTCAGAGAAACATACTTGGATTTGTGGCTGAGAATATAATGTGAAAGGGGTGCCTGGGTGGCTCAGTGGGTTAATCCGCTGCCTTCAGCTCAGGTCATGATCTCAGGGTCCTGGGATCGAGTCCCACATTGGGCTCTCTGCTCAGCAGGGGGCCTGCTTCCCTTCCTCTCTCTGTGATCTCTTCCCTTCCTCTCTCCTACTGTGATCTCTCTCTGTCAAATTAAAAAATAAAATCTTTTAAAAAAAAGAATTTAATGTGAAAGCTTCCAGCATCTTTGCTTTTCTCACCAACCACCTTCAGCTGCCAGGGGCAGACGAGGATGGACAGAGGGTTGGGTTTTTACCAAGGTGGGGTTGTATCAGGTATGTATGATATATGATGGAGGTGAGAGAATGGGACAGGGATTATAGTTATGGTAGCGGACTCTGTGCCAGCTGCAGAGGCCTGTGAGAATTTGGGGGAAGGATCAAGAACCACAGAAAATGAAATAGGGGGACGCCTGGGTGGCTCAGTTGGTTAAGCAGCTGCCTTCAGCTCAGGTCATGATCCCAGCGTCCTGGGATCAAGTCCCACATCGGGATCCTTGCTCAGCAGGGAGCCTGCTTCTCCCTCTATCTCTGCCTGCCACTCTGTCTGCCTGTGCTCACTCTCGCTCCCTCTCTCTCTCTCTGACAAATAAATAAAATCTTTTTTTTAAAAAAAAAGATTCTCTTCAAAAAAAAAAAAAAGAAAATGAAATACTTAAATGGCTTTTTCTGAGTGACTTAGATAATTAATACTTCTTGAAATAATTTAGTGCAGCCAGACCCCTGCAAAGCAGCACAAACAACTCTGATGAGTGCTTCAATCTACCATTTCTTCCCAGGGCTTCAATCAATTGCTTTCAACAAGTGAACATTGAGATATTTAGAGCAAAGGAAAAAAATACATATTGGAAGTTCGTTTTTTTTTTTAAGATTTTATTTATTTATTTGACAGAGACACAATGAGATAGGGAATACAAGCAGAAGGTGTGGGAGAGAGAGAAGCAGGTTTTTCTGCTGAGAAGGGAGCCCAACGCGGGGCTGGGTTCTCAGGCCCCTGGGATCATGACCTGAGCCAAAGGGTAGATGCTTAACAATTGAGCTACCCAGGATCCCCTGGAAGTTAGCTTTTTACATTCTTGGGAAATGGGATTTTGTACATTTATGTCCTTTTTCTGTCCCCTTGTGGATATTTTCCCTCTTGAAACACACCCAACCCCTGCTCCACAGTTGTCAAGTAAAAGAAAGGGATCTGAGTGCCATCCCCAAAGTTCACTTGCGTTTAAAGGAGAAACAATCCTGGGAAGCGGTTTTACACAAAAGAGTAGATTGCTCAGTTGTAGAAACTCAGGTATTATAAGAAAGCGGGAGAGACATTCCTTACTAGAAGAGGGACCTGCTCAGTGTTTCTAAATTCACATTGGTAGATTGTTGAACTGTTGTAGGCTGAGTGTTAAAATCACATCTTTCCCTCCGTTTTCTTACAGAGACAATGATGGTGCTTCCAAGATTGTCTGTGAAAGGCTAGGCACCTGCAAAACCACACATTTGACCTGAGCCATCACCCAAGTAGAATGTAATCCGCTCTCAGATCATAGGAGAAAAAAGAAAGAGAGAGAGAATCCCAAGAAGAAACACTCACGTCAGGGTTTTCATCAAATTTAGTGCACGTCTCACCATTTATCTTCATTTGCAGTAATTTTTTAAATAAACACTAATGTCGAATTGCCCTGAGTTACAACGAGCAACTCAATTATCAGAAAACCACGAGTCTCCAACGTTTGTTCTAATTACTAAAGCAGAAGAGTGGACAGAGTTTAGAAAATTTTCAACAAGGCTTAAACAAGAGAGATTCCACTTTTTTCTAATCAGGTCAACATAGATACCACTTTCCCTACAACCTTGTAGGCAGTTGGTATTTTTCAGAGATATCATTTGGTTCTTTGTAGAAGGCTTAAATTTGGAGGTCCATGAAAATGATAATCAACTTTTATGTGTGGCTTCTATAGGCCAGGAACTGTGCTAAATGAACAGTATCTAATTTAATCCTCCTAACAAGTCCTGTGAAGTCAATACTACTGACTATTCTCACTCCAAGGGGGGGCAAAGCAGATGCTTCGAGAGTTGAACCCAGTTTTCCAAATTCATACAGCTCGTATATGATGGAATCAGGACTTGAGCTAAGTCTAATGCGAGGTTGGACCCTCAGTGGCAGCTACTGTAGTTTTTTTGACCGCCACCTGCTTCCCTCCCCCACCCCCGCCCCCATCTCATTCCCATTTAGGGATAATCAGCCATACCTAAATGACAGTGGCCAAGCAGGAAGGGTGGCTACTGGGTTTAATTATTTATATCCAGGGGGAAGAGCCACCTCGCCCCATACATTCTGCTTCAGCTCTTGCCCTGCCAGGGGAGTAGCCATCCTTCAAACCATCAGTGTTAATTGCTGGTGAGGGATGAATTAGGCGGCAGGGGTCACACACTGTTTACTAGTCATGCATATTTCTTTCAGAATACCTAAGTACCATTCCCTTGGAGATGAGAAGAAATGATGGGAGGGATGTTAAAAGGGACTCCCAGAGGGGCGCCTGGGTGGCTCAGCGGGTTAAGGCCTCTGCCTTCAGCTCTGGTCATGATCCCAGGGTTCTGGGATCGAGCCCCGCATCGGGCTCTCTGCTCAGCGGGAGCCTGCTTCCTCCTCTCTCTCTCTCTCTCTCTCTCTCTCTCTATCTCTATCTCTATCTCTGCCTACTTGTGATCTCTGTCATATAAATAAATAAAAAACCTTAAAAAAAAA
>NW_026742265.1:0-4220 GCF_022355385.1 Mustela nigripes
GATTAAGAGCTATATAGACCCTTGTTATTGGACACAGAATTTCAATTACTTAAATCTTTGGAATTAGAGACACAAATGTTAGGTATCAGAAGAGAGAGAAACAGCACACAAATCTTTATGCATTTCACTGTTATTCTGGATCAGTGTTGGTGTCTTAAGGTCATCTGGTAACTGGACAAAAAACATCACACGTACCATCTATTCTTCAGTGTTCATCATGTTTTGTTAACTAGACATCTATGTAGTGGCTTTCATATCAGTTCCATCTTCTACCTGCTGAATTAAAATACTTCTGTAAAACCTTGGTTTAGGTTAAATATCTAATTATAGATAGAAAAACTGAGCAACATATCTAGTCTATTATTTAAGGATTTTTGAGGGTTTTGTCTGAAGTGTCACTAAGTGTCCTAGAAGGCCTCTCTTCTTATGATTATGGATAGATTTAGAGGCTCACAAACATCAGATACTCCTAAGCAGAAGTCTCTAGAAACCAAGAACAGTGCTGAGAGCCATAAACTGTCCCTCTGGACAAAGATTCCCCTTCTACTTATTCACCCCCTCTGTCAGCCCAATCCTACTCTAGATGTGGAAGATCAGCATTGTTTTTGGGAAATTGAAGGAGAATCTTTGAGGAAACTTGCTTGTCTGAGACTTAGATGTTGTGTGATTTCCATGGTGAGAAAAGCAAAACAAAGCCTAAGAGATTGCCTACAATTCTGTTGTTAGTAGTTTTGTCTTGTTCATTTATTTTAGGACCCCTTCCATTACTGGGGGGCAGTCATCATTTGGGCCTAAATGACCCAAGTGACGTGACCGAGTGATGATATTTATTCATAAAATATAATGCAGAACAGAGATTCAGATGCCTTTAATAAAAGTATTCTAGCTAAGAATGTTTACTAATGTATGAGTTATAAAATGCATTACTTTCCTGGTTGTGTAATGCCCGTAGTTTTGAGGATAATCTTGATGATTGCAATTAGTGACACAGACATTCAGAATTTTTCACATCACACTTCGCTGTAAGGCTCCTCTTTCTGACTTGATCATGATTGGCAAAACCAAACTGTGAGTTAATTCCTCTGTAGCACGTATTCAGAGAAATGCAGAAGCCAAAGAAACCATGGGGAAAGAGATATAAAAGGAGGAAGTATTTGTTGATCATTGTGTATGAGACTTACAAGGCTTTGTAAGCTGTGTGGGAGTGAACCCACCACCCTGGAATGCTCAGTCATGTTCTTTGTCCTCAAGATACCTGATCATTTGTTCTGTGTCAGAGTCAAACATGGCTAAAAAGTCAGGGAGAGCTGAAGTTTTTTGGGTCCTGCTCTGCACAGCCACTTTGTCAGTCCTTTCCAGATGTCACTTCACTCACATGCTATTTCCCCCCAAAACCTGGTTCTGACTGGATGCACTTTTGGTTAATAAGGATGGACTTTCATACTTCCTCATCCTCCCTCTCTCACTTCCCTGATTTCCAGCCCTCTTAGCTGTAAAGATGAACCTCCTTACATTCTTCACCTAACGGGAGGTGCTGCACAACCACATAAAAGAAGGCAGAGCTAAAAGGGACCCCTAAGAACTGTTCTATATTTGTATGTCTTCTGAACCTACCTCCTTACAGATCTGGCAGGTGGGACTTGAATCTTCCGTTTTCACTGCAGCAGAAGGCAAGCACGATGGAGGGCATGACATCCCGGGTGAAAAGCAGCTCAGAGAAGGTGCTTACATTGCTGCACACACGATATTGCTTTGGAGAGAAATTGGCATGTTTGCTATACAATGGGATACTTATCTGTGTTTCTCTGAAATCTGTGTCTGATTCCCCCTAGGGGACATAGTCTCCTGTGAATCCCAAAAGTGAGAATTTATGAGAGGATTGTCAGTTATTTCCCTAGTGTGTTCCCTTCCCTCAGGAGCCCCTTGATTGTCCTTTGGGAGTTAGTTTGTTCAGTGATGATCAGGTATTCTCATGGTTTTCCTAGAACAGATGTTTATTTTGTTGTTTGGACAGGTTACTCTTTTGATGGTGCAATTACTGTAGCGACACCAGTTGAGATGGGACATGACCTTTTTTTTTTTTTTTAAATTTTTTATTTCTTTACAGCTTAACAGTATTCATTGTTTTTGCACCACACCCAGTGCCCCATGCAATCCGTGCCCTAATACCCACCACCTGGTTCCCCCAACCTCCCACTCCCCCACCCCTTCAAAACCCTCAGATTATTTTTCAGAGTCCACAGTCTCTCATGTGAGGGACTTCCAATTTCCCTCAACTCCCTTCTCTCCATCTCCCCTTGTCCTCCATGCTATTTGTTATGCTCCACAAATAAGTGAAACCATATGATAATTGACTCTCTGCTTGACTTATTTAACTTAGCATAATCTCTTCCAGTCCCGCCCATGTTGCTACAAAAGGTGGGTATTCATCCTTTCTGATGGAGGCATAATACTCCATAGTGTATATGGACCACATTTCCCTTATCCATTCATCCGTTGAAGGGCATCTTGGCTCTTTCCACAGTTTGGAGACCGTGGCCATTGCTGCTATAAACATTGGGGTACAGATGGCCCTTCTTTTCACTACATCTGTATCTTTGGGGTAAATCCCCAGTAGTGCAATTGCAGGGTCATAGGGAAGCTCTATTTTTAATTTCTTGAGGAATCTCCACACTGTTTTCCAAAGTGGCTGCACCAGCTTGCATTCCCACCAACAGTGTAAGAGGGTTCCCCTTTCTTCACATCCTCTCCAACACACGTTGTTTCCTGTCTTGCTAATTTTGGCCATTCTAACTGGTGTAAGGTGGTATCTCAATGTGGTTTTAATTTGAATCTCCCTGATGGCTAGTGATGATGAACACTTTTTTTATGTGTCTGATAGCCATGACCTTTTAAATTTATTTTTTGTTGTTTCACATTTAATTTTATTCATAGTTTTGAACCCGCCAAAAGTTTTAGATTCTCATGTATGTCAGTATCAGAGTCATGTCATCAGATTTCTTGTTCTCATTCCTACTGATTCACTCCATGGGTAGAAAGGAGCCATTCCTTCTTATAATGACAAATTTTCTCCCATGTTCACTCTGTGATTCTAATATGACACTGATAAGTAAATTCCATTTCATGGTGAAGAAGTCCCAGGAGGAGAGAACAGAGGTATGGGATGGAATGCCAAAGTTCTAGAAGCCTCCTCTGCATGTAGCTCTTTGGTTATTTCAGACTCTTAACAGATGGCCCTAAAAGTTGGCATGATTGTTGAAATTTTCTTTCTTCTTTCAAGAAGAAAGAATCTCTCTTATTGCTGAGAGAGATGAAGCAAACTTTCAGACCCTTTCATTTTTATTACTTTTATGTCTATGTGTGCATGTGTACATGGGTATGAGTGTACCTAGATGACATATTTCATGATGTTTTCCTTCTGTTTTTGGTTTGGAGCCATCTGTAATGAGACTGTACTCTTGTTAATAATTTTTTGTTGGCTACACAGCATCAATGAGCAAAAGTTTCATGAGGGTTTATGACTTGAGGTTTGCTCATTCTCTCAGCATCATTTCTGTATGGTAGAAAATTTTTTTTTCTTTTAAGTGGTTACAACACTTTTTGAGTCATGAGAATTGATATCCTCTTATGAATAAGAGCCAATTTTTTTTCAGTGATTTATTCATTGAAAGTCTTTGATGTTTGAATGCAAAATAATTTTCTTGACACTGAAGTCTGCCTAAGGACACTAAGGTCTGCCAAAACTATGATTTGGAAGGATTTATCTCACTTTTGTGGGGTGGATGGTGCCACACCAGATACTTGAAGTGAAGTATTAAACTGTAGAATCTAATTGGAGGGAGTTGAGGGGCACTTCTGATCATTAAAAGACAACAAATGCCTATCAGACACATGAAAAAATATCACACACATCCAATATCAATGGGGAAAAGCTTGCAGCCTTCTCGTTGAGATCAGGAACATGACAAGGATGCCCACTCTCACCACTCTTGTTCACCATAGTATTAGAAGTCCTAGCAACAGCAATCAGACAACAAAGAGAAATAAAAGGTATCCAAATTGGCAATAAAGAAGACAAACTCTCTCTCTTCACACATGACATGATTCTTTATATGGGAAAACCAAAACATTCCACCCCCAAACTACTAGAACTCATACAACAATTCAGCAACGTGGCAGGATACAAAGTCAATGTACAGAAATCAGTGGCTTTCTTATAC
>NW_026742266.1:0-4220 GCF_022355385.1 Mustela nigripes
GCACCTAGGCACCTATCGGATCCATTGCTTTGGTTTCCAGGCATCTCTCCTCAGAGGAATGGATTTCAATAACAGCATATGGCTATTTCTTGACTCACCCATCAGAACAAATCTCATCTACACCTGGGAAACTTGCATGATGGAGGTGTGTGAAAGCCTCTCTTTAGGAGAACCCTTCAGGGCCCCAGTTCTACTGCTTCATTCCAAGGTCTCCATAGACACAAAATCATATTAGGACACATCCACGGGTGAGTCCATTTCAACTGAGCCTCCTCGGTTGCTCCCCCAGATCCAGCAGATCTAACCTGTCTTGTTGCTTGGAGACAATTGGAATGCGAGGTGAGCTACCCAGCCATCCATCCTTAAAACCCTGCTCGGAATCGTTGTCCTGGATCCAACCAACAGGTCTCCATTGTCCTGCAGAAGAATATTTGCAGTTGGGAGCTTCTCAGAACTCCCATCGTGGGAAAACCCCCATGACCTCGTGATCCACCCCCCCTTCAAGAAGGGGCCATCAGGCACAGAATGTACAACCTGAGCGATCGTCTGATCCTCGCACTGACTTCAAATGCTCGAGTTCACATTTCAGGTCTCACCCAGAAAACTAGGCCGAGCTTAGGTTCTCAGACTTCCGTCCTCAGACTACTGGACCACAAGCCCTCCAGTTTGGCAATCCAGAACTACAATTCAGCACTCTGGCTGTTCTCCAGAAGAAAAACCTTGCCCTCTGGGCATACCCAGAATCCCCAAATGAGGATGAACCTGCACGCCATTCGGCTGTACCCCACATATATAGGCTGACCTGGGCACTAATGCCCTTTCTGACACAGCCTGAGCCTGGACCTCCTGGCCCCACCCAGACAGCTGGCCGCACATTTAGAACATCAGACCCGCCATGGCCTTAGGTCGCCATCTCTTCTCAACCTCGGTTTTCAGGCTTCAGAACCTAGACATAATCTCCAATCACGGCCCGGGTTTGAAAATGATGCAGAAATCAGAACTCTTTCCCCATGGCAAGAAACCTTGTGGTTGGCATGTTTTCCAAGGTTCAGTGAACTTGAAACCAGTGTGGCCCATGAGGCCCCGCCCATGCTTGCTGGCCACATTGGTCACAAACACACATTGTGACCCTCAGCCTGAGCCCAGTCCTCAGGTAAGGCCTCTCAGTGGCTGGATGGAGAGACAGCATATTGGGCATGCCATGCCACTAGGCCCCAATTTTTAACCATAGTTCGGGTTGTCCCTTCACTCATCCCCAGGGCTCTGCTTTGGAATTCCTCTTTTGGTGGGACACCTGAGGTAACAAACCTGAAAGGAGTCATCCAATCCCACAGATTGATGAAAAACAATTGGGTCGGGCCAAGTCCACAGAGAGCAAGATTCGTCCATGGCCCATGACGCCTCCGCAACATTCAACGTCCATCGCTGATAAAAAAACCAGAGACAAAGCCTGAGCACACGCCTCAGACTGGCTCATTCTTCATATCCTGAAGAGTTCTTCAGATAAGAACCTACACGGCACTCGAATGCACCCAAAATATATAGTCTAACCTGGGCACTAATGCACTGTCTGACAACCTGAGCCCGGTCCTCGTGTACAACACCCAGACAGCTGACCGCACACTGAGCACATCAGACCTGCCATGGCCTTAGAATCATCTCTTCCCTACCTCAGTTTTCAGGCTTCAGAACCTAGAACTTAACTCCAATCACTGCCCAGGGGTGACTGTGATGCAGAAAGCGGAACTCTTCCTTACCCATGGCAAGAAACCTTGTGGTTGTCATGTTGTCCAAAGTTCAGTGTAGGAGAAACCAGCATTCACCCTGAGGCCCCTCGCATTCTTGAGTGCGACGAGGGCATAAACACGCATTGTGACCCTCAGCGTGAGTCCTGTCCTCTAGTACGTCCTCTCAGTGGCTGGACCTTTAGATGTCATAATGGGCTTGACATGTCCCTAGGCCCCAATTTTTAACCAGATTTCTGATTGTCCAGTCGCCCCTCCCCAGGGCTCTACTCTGGAATCCCTCATTTGGTGGGACAACTGAGGATGAAAAACAAAATAACACAAATCAACACCAGAACAACGGACTTCTCACATCCCGCAAAATGACCCCAAACTCTTTGGACGGGGCCAACATCCCAGAGAGTAATGCTCATCCATTTCCCATGATGTCACCCGGAAAATTCACGACCATGAGTGAAACGATATCCAGAGACAAAAACTTGAGCAAGAGCCTCACACTCGCCCTTTTTTCATATCCCGAAGAATTCTCTTCATGGTCTGTAGATCAGTCCTGCCATACCTATGACCCGAAACATAAGCCGAGTTTGTGTTTTCAGACAACTGTCCAAACAGCCGTGGCCTACACACTCTACAGGCTCAGGCCCCGGAGCCAAACCTGACAACTGTGCTTCCCCTCTCCAAGGGAATTGTATGTGCACACTCCAAGGGCCACAACCCTACTAATACGATAAACCTCCAAATTACCTGAAGTCATACCAATATTTGTGTCTTCCCAGGACAAACAGGGGCAATCTGGGCCCATCTGAGCACCTACCTTCTCTCAGACCGGAAGACTGATGTCCCCAGAGGTAAAAAGGAATGAAAAGGCCCCTAGGCACCTATCGGATCCATTGCTTTGGTTTCCAAGCATCTCTCCTCAGAGGAATGGATTTCAATAACAGCATATGGCTGTTTCTTGACTCAACCATCAGAACAAATTTCATCTACACATGGGAAACTTGCACAATGGAGCTCTGTGAAATCCTCTCTTTAGGAGAACCCTTCAGGGCCCCAGTGCCACCGCTTTATTCCAAGGTCTCCATAGACACAAAATCAAATTAGGACACATCCACGGGAGAGTCCATTTCAACTGAGTCACCTCGGTTGCTCCCCCAGATCCAGCAGATCTAACCTGTCTTGTTGCTTGGAGACAATTGGAATGCGAGGTGGGCTACCCAGCCATCCATCCTTAGAACCCTGCTCGGAATCATTGTCCTGGAGCCAACCAACAGGTCTCAATTGTCCTGCAGAATAATCTTTGCAGTTGGGAATTTCTCACAACTCCCATCGTGGGAAAACGCCCAGGGCCTCGTGATCCACGCCCCCCTTCAAGAAGGGGCCATCAGGGACAGAATGTCCAACCTTAGTGATCGTTTGAACCTCGCCCTGACGTCAGATGCACAAGATCTCGATTCAGGTCTGTAGATTGTGCCTGCCATAATCTCACCCAGAAACCTAGGTCTAGCTTGCCTTCTCAGACTTCTGTCTTCAGACTACTGGCCCACAAGCTCTCCAGTTTGGCAAACCAGAACTACAATGCAGCACTCTGCCTGCCCTCCAGAAGAAAAACATTGCCCTCTGGGGCTACCCAGAAAACCCAAATGAGCATCAACCTGCACGTCATTCGGTTGTACCCCCAATATATAGGCTGACCTGGGTACTAAAGCCCTTTGTGGCACACCCTGAGCCTGGAACCCCAGGTCCCACCCAAACACCTGGCCATACACATAGAACATCGGACACGTCATGGCCTTAGTTCGTCATCTCTTCTCAACCTCGGTTTTCAGGCCTACACACCCTACAGGCTCAGGCCCCTGGAGCCAAACATGAAGACTGGGCTTGCCCTCTCCAAGGGAATTGTATGTGCCCATTCCAATGGCCACAATCCTACTAGTAGGATAAAACTCCAAAGTCCCTGAGGCCATCCCAATATTTGTGGCTTCCCAGGACAAACAGGGGCAATCTGGGCCCATCTGAGCACCTACCGCCACTCAGACTCGTAGACTGATGTCCCCAGAGGTCAAAAGGAACGAACAGGCCCATAGGCACCTATCAGAACTATTGCTTTGGTTTCCAGGCATCTCTCCTTAGAGATCCTTAGAACCCTTAGAACCCTGCTCTTGCGTCGTTCCTTATGGGACATCCTTGAGCCATTCAACAGGTGTCGACTGTCCCTCAGCTGTCCTTGTTTATGGACCACCTCACAACTCATATCATGGAAAGCTTCTAAGGTCACATGATGCCCCCAATCTTCATGAAGTCGGATCATGGAAAGAAACTCCAACCTGAGCCAACGGATGATCTTCGCCTAGACTTCATATGCACGAGATCTTGATTAAGCTCTTCATGTGCACCTGCTGTGCCCTCACCCCAAACCCTAAGCATAGCTAGTGTTCTCACACTTCCGTCCTCACTCTCCTGGACCACACGCCCTCC
>NW_026742267.1:0-4219 GCF_022355385.1 Mustela nigripes
ATATTTATAATATAATATTTATATTTAATATAAATATAATTTATTATTATATTATAATAATATAATACAAACTCAATATAGCCCTGATATCTCCCCCAGATCTTAGCTCACCTTTTCTTGCAACAAGAAATAGAACCAGCTGTAAGAACACTTGAGAAGGTAGGCTATTTTATTCTCTTCCTGGAAGATCATGGAAAGAGTATACTATTTAGTGAATATGCTGTAGTGGCTAAGATCTTAAGCTCTGGAATCAGACACCTTGTCTCTAAAAGTTGCTAGCTGTGTGATCCAGATCAAGTTATTTAACTTCCCTCTGTACCTTTAATTTTCATTTGTGAAATGGAAGATACTTATATAACCAGTCTCATGAGGTTATTGCCAAGATTAAAAGAGCTAAAATAAGCAAAGTGCTTAGAATAATATATAGCACATTCCAAATATGCACACTGCTCATCTTTTAATATAGTATGCTCATCTTTCTTCCACTCATCCTTCCTTCCTTTTTCTTCCTTCCTTTTGTCCTTTCTTTTCTTTTCTATCTTTTTCTTTCTTCCTTTCTCCCTTCCTTCCTCTTTCTCTTTCTTCCTTTCTTTTCTTTCTTTCTCTTTCTTTCTTCCCCTCCTCCCTCCTCCCTTCTCCCTCTTCCTTCCTTCCTTCCTTCTTCTTTTCTTTCTTTCTTTCTTTCCTGTCTTTCCTTCCTTCCTCCCTCCCTTTCTTCTTTCTTTTCCTCCCTCCCTCCCTCCTTACTTTCCTTCTTCCTTCCTTCCTTCCTCTCTTCCTCCCACTTTCACTCCCTCCCCCCTCTTTCCTTCCTTCTTTTCCTTCCTTTTTTCCTTCCATTCTTTCATTTTTTGTCCCTCTCCATCCTTCTTTTTACTATTACCAATCCTTCTATCTTTTTAAATGTCTTGATTATTTCTTTCTAATTCATCTTGTTTAAAATATGCAATTCTTTTTTTTTAAGATTTTATTTATTTATTGAGAGAGAGAGAATGAGTGAGAGAAAGAGGGCATGAGAGTGAGGGGAGGTCAGAGGGAGAAGCAGACGTCCTGCTGAGCAGGGAGCTTGGTTGTGGGATTTGATCCTAGGGTTCCAGGATTACAAAGCCTAGGAGATTTATGACTTGAGCCAAAGGCAGTCGCTTAACCAACTGAGCCACTCAGACAGCCCAAAATACACAATTCTTCTCATGAAGATTGAATAACTTTTATTTTTTCTACACATATACACATATACACATATACTAAAGACACTAATAAACAAGCTGATAGTATTTCTTTCCTTGCAGTTTCTAACCACAAGTAGAGGAGCAATTCAAAAACAAAAGTGACTGAAACAGTTTTTGAGTTTAAGAAAAGAAACACTGCCAATCTACTGTTCCTAATGATGATGATGTATATTCTTTAAGAAGCTTCTTTTAAGCTTATTTGAAAACTGGCTGACATAGCATAGTGCATAATCTCCACTTAAGATCAAATCTTCCCATTCATACTCAATCAAAAAGAGGATCGGTAGTGAAGATAATTAGGACTTCCACTCCCTTGGGGTGGTCTGGCCAGAAATGAAGCTATCTGAGGCAGCTCTACTCAAATAGTTTACTGAATATAGCACAAAAGATTTAAAGTTCTTTCACTCTATTCCTTCCATCCCATCTAGTTCAAATATCATCAAAGAATTTAGAATGCCCACAATAGTTTCTAACATTTAATCTATCCCACTTTCATTTTCTGTGTGGTCTAAGCAAAACAGTGTGAGCAACTTAAAGAGAATTGGACTGACATTTAGGAGACCTCACTTCACTTCTTCAGGGTGTTTTTAAAACCGAACTATGTCTGAAGGCTTAAAGTATTTTTTTCCCTCTAGTCTTACTGTGTAGCCTAAAGAAGGTAACTCCCCTTCTTTGAGTTTTAATTGCCTCTGTCATAATACCACCAAGATTACTCAACCAGATGATGAGCTTTAAGAGAGATGAAGTCAGTATCATACTTAGTTATAGAATTACAACCTCTAGCATAACACCTTATACTTAATAAGCCATTAGAAAATATTTTGTGGGCCCTTTCGCCGCGTCGCCGGTGCTTGCGCCACCCGCTCCTCCTCGCCTGTCTTCTCCCGGCCGAACCCCGGGAGACCAGAGCGAGACGCGGGGACCATGTTCCGACGCAAGCTGACGGCCCTTGACTACCACAACCCGGCTGGTTTCAACTGCAAAGATGAAACAGAATTTAGAAACTTTATTGTTTGGCTTGAAGACCAGAAAATCAGACACTACAAGATTGAAGACAGAGGTAATTTAAGAAACATCCACAGCAGTGACTGGCCCAAGTTCTTTGAAAAGTATCTCAAAGATGTTAACTGTCCTTTCAAGATTCAAGATCGACAAGAAGCAATTGACTGGCTTCTTGGTTTAGCTGTTAGACTTGAATATGGAGATAATGCTGAAAAATACAAGGACTTGGTACCTGATAACACAAAAAATGCTGACAATGCAGCTAAAAATGCAGAGCCATTGATCAATTTGGATGTAAATAATCCTGATTTTAAGGCTGATGTAATGGCTTTGGCTAACCTTCTTCAGATTCAGCGTCATGATGATTAACTGGTAATGCTTAAGGCAATTCGCATTTTGGTCCAGGAGCGCCTGACATAGGATGCAGTTGCTAAAGCAAATCAAACGAAAGAGGGCTTGCCTGTTGCTTTAGACAAACATATTCTTGGTTTTGACACAGGAGATGCAGTTCTTAATGAAGCTGCTCAAATTCTGCGATTGCTGCATATAGAAGAGCTCAGAGAGCTACAGACAAAAATTAATGAAGCCATAGTAGCTCTTCAGGCAATTATTGCTGATCCAAAGACAGACCACAGACTGGGGAAAGTTGGAAGATGTACGTTTTAGGATTTCAGCTTCTCATCTACTTAGTACAATTGGGAATGTGTTTGTAAATCAAATGTCACATTTTCAGGGGAAGAATCCTAGAAATTTGACTATGTTCTCGAGATTTACCATCATTGCTTTTTCTTTAATAAAGTTCAGGAAAGTGGAAAAAAAAAAAAGAAAAAAAAGAAAATATTTTGTGTTTTAGAAGTACTTGTCCTGCTTTCCTCAGAAGATTATTGTAAGAATTAACTGAGATACTAGATATGAAAGTTTTTTGAATATTAAGAATTATATAATTGATATTCTAACACACAATTAAGGATAAATAATACTAATTTGGCTTTTCAGAGTATTTCACATAAATTTTCTATCTTGATCTTGTCAATGATCTTATAAGGTAGATATTTTTATTGTAGTTTATAGATAAATAAATGAGGATTTAGTGGATCACTCAACTAGTCAGGAATTGAATAGAAATTGATGCAGGATTTCTGGAATTGACTTAAATTTGCTTTTGGGTTGTTAATTATTTTGGAGAATCTTATACTAAAACAAACATATGAAATATTTTATACTTGGCCCAAAAGATGATGTTCCATCTGTCTTTAAAGGTAGTTTGCAGTTTCATTGTTTCCCATTTGCTTTATCTACACGTTTTGTGAAAATTATTGTTGAAGCCATAGTATTACTAAAGATGCAACTCCTGATTTTGTGGGGTCAGAATTGAAAACTGGCAGGGTAATAAAAATTAATCAAAAGTAAATTCACAACAGTAACAAAAGAAAAATACTTCTCATTATATGTTAAAGCAACATATATAAACAACATGATTCTCATTGTAAGTTTCCCAAACTCATAAGAAAGAGATTTTCATACAGAGTTTTCAAATTGAATATGCTGGTGTCATCTGAATTTAAAATGAAAGAATAAATCAATTTCACATAAATTAAAGTTTTACATTTTATTACTTTTCTTTTTAAAGGCTAAGGGCTTATACTTAAGGGTCTCCGAAGTAGTATCTTTTAATTTCATAGTTTGTGCACTACTGTCTTTCACTTACTATCTTGGACAAGCAATATAAAATAGTATGTTTCTCAGGTCAAGGACAAACAAATGTGCTTGACGGTGAATGATTCTAAAAGACTATTGTGTGATTCAGTGCTGCTTTATTTTTCTGGAACCTGGTAGGCATCTCATGCCACTTGGAGGAAAATGTTTCTTCTTTCTAGCAAGGTTACTTTTTGTGATAAGCATTAAAAGATAGCTTTAAACCATCCACAATTATGACCTTGACTAGAAAGATGTAAGTTAATAAGACTTCAACAAATTATGGTCTTTTT
>NW_026742268.1:0-4219 GCF_022355385.1 Mustela nigripes
CAACCCTCAGTTTGTTTTGTGAGATTAAGAGTCACTTATGGTTTGTCTCCCTCCCATTTTAAATTGGATTATTTGCTTTTTGTGTATTGAGTTGTATCAGTTTTTTATATATTTTGATACTAACCTTTTTTTGGAGATGTCATTTGCAAATATCTTCTCCCATTCTGAAGGTTGCCTTTGAGTTTCATTGATTGTTTCCTTCACTGTGCAGAAACTTTATTTTGATGTAGTCCCAATAGTTTACTTTTGTTTTTATTTCCCTTGCCTCAAGATACATAAATAGAAAAATGTTGCTATTGCTGATGTCAGAGAGATTACTGCCTGTGCTCTCTTTGATTTTAATTTTTTTCAGGTCTCACCTTTAGATAGTTAATCCATTTTGAGTTTATTTTTGTGTAAGGTGAAAGAAGATGGTTCAAGTTCTTTTTTTTTTTTTTTGGCATTGGTTGTCCAGTTTTCCCAAAACCATTTTTTGAATAGACTGTCTTTTTCCCATTGGATATTTTTTCCTACTCTGACAAAGATTCATTGACCATATAATTGTGGGTTTATTTTTGGGTTTTCTGTTCTATTCCATTGATCTATGTGTCTATTTATATGACAGCACCATAATTTTATTTCTAAAGCTTTGTAATATTAATTTGGGTAATACAGACATTTTAACAATAGTTTTTCTTCCAACTCTGAGCATGGAATGTGGCTTCATTACTTTGTATCTTCTTGAATTTCTTTCATTGGGGTTTTGTAGCTTTCAGAATATGGGTCTTTCATGTCATTGGTTAAATTTATTTCTAGATATTTTATTGCTTTTTGTTCAATTATAAATGGGATTCTTAATTTCTCTGTTGATTCATTATTTTTGTATAGAAATGCAATAGATTTCTGCACATTTATTTTGTCCCACAACTTTACTGAATTCATTGATCAATTCTAGTAGTTTTTCATGGGGTTTTTAGGTTTTTTAATATATAGTAACATGTCATCTGCATATAATGAGAGTTTTCCTTCTTCCTTATCAGTTGAGATACCTTTTATTTCTTTATGTTGTCTAATTGCTGTGGCTAGGACTTCATGTACTATGTTGAGTAAAAGCAGTGAGAATGATCACCTTTGTCTTGTATCTGACCTTAGGGGAAAAGCTTTCAGTTTTTCACAACTGAGTATAGTGTAGGCTGTGGGTTTTTCATATATGGCCTTTTATATGTTGAGATATGTTCTCTCTAGACCTAATTTGCAGAGTGTTTTTTATCATGGATGGATGTACTTTATCAAATGCATTTTCTGTATATTTTGAAATGATCATATGGTTTTTATCCTTTTTCTTATTGATATGATGTATCACACTTATCCACAATTGAAGAGTTCAATGAAACCAAGAGTTGGCCCTTTGAAAAGATCAAAATTGATAAACCTCTAGCAAGATTCATTAAAAAGAGTGAAAGGACCAAAATAAACAAATTTACTAATAAAACAGGAGAAATAACAACCAACACCACAGAAATACAAGCAATTTCAACACAATATTATGAAAACCTGTATGTCAACTAATTGGACAACTTAGGAGAAATGGAAAAATTCCTAGAAACATAAATACTACCAAAACTAAAGTAGGAAGAAATAGAAAATTTAAACAGACCAACTACTAGTAATGAAATTGAGTCAGTGATTAAAACAAAAGTCCAGGACCAGATAGCTTCACAGGTGAATTCTACCAAACATTTAAAGAAGAGTTAATACCCATTCTTCTCTATTACAAAAACTACAAAAGGAAAGGAAAGTTCCAAATTCATTCTATGAGACCAGTATCACCCTGAAACCAAAACCAGATAAAGGCCCCATGATAAAGAGAACTACAGGCCAAAATCTCTCACAAATATAGATGCAAAAATTCTCAACAAAATATTAGCAAACTGAATCCCCAAATACATTTAAAATGTCATACACCAGGATACCTGGGTGACTCAGTCCATTTAAGCATCTGCCTCAGGTCATGATCCCAGAGTCCTGGGATCAAGCCCTGTGTCAGGCTCCCTGCTCAGTGGGGAGTTTGTTTCTTCCTCTGTCCCACCCCCTTCTCATGTATACTTTCTCTCTCTCTTTTAAATAAATAAAATCTTTAAAATAAGCCATACGCTATGATCACATGGGATTTATTCCTGGGATTCAAGGGTGGTCAATATGTTTTTGCCCATTTCTTAATTGTATTATTTTATTTTTGTGCTATTTAGTAGTATGAGTTCTTTACATATTTCATTATCAGATAAACAGTTTACAATATTTTTCCCATAGGTTTTCTTTTCATTTTGTTGATTTTTTTTAAATAATGTGTGGATTTAATTTGATCCTATTTCCATAAACTTAAAATGTACACACATATCTGAGACAAATAAGAAAATTTTAACAATGACCAGACATTTGGTTATATTAAGGGATTATTGTTATTTTTAATGTTTTGGAATGGATTGTGGTGTATTCAAAAAGCACTCCTTATTTTTTAAAAAATAAATACATATATATTTATATATAAAATAACATGATGTCTTGGGATTTCTTTAAAATTAATACAATTAGAAAAAACTGACTGGATGTATATATGAACCATGCTTTCCCATATCCTAGTAATTATTGAAGCTAAATATTGTGTAATGAGGGCTAGTTACGATATTATATCTTCTTTTATGTTGGTTTTAAATTGTCCATAATAAAAGATTTTTAAAAATACTATTACAAGGGAGGGACAAGATGGCGGGGGAGTAGGAGGAAGCGCCTTTTCAGCTGGTACCCCAAAGTGAGCTGATTACCTACCAAAGAACTCTTATCACCCCATGAAATCAGCCTGAGATCAGAATTATACACATCTGGATCTCTATAGAGGCAGAAGACGCCAGTAGGCAGGTAAAGTGGAGTGGGAACAGCGGACTGATATCGGAAGAAAAACAATAGGGGGAGGGAGCCACCAGAGGCGACCAGTTGGAAAGTAATACCCCAATACAAGCGAAAGTGCCCTGCATCTGGGGACCAGCATTAACTTGGAGATTGGTTGAAAGCACTCCAAAAGAGCAAAGGATCACGGGGGGGGGGGCGGATTGTGGTAATTGGGGTGGCTAGGGACAGGGGCTTAAGTCCCCGGTCCCAAGACAGTGTCCCCGGAGCTGAGGCAGAGAAAGTGTGGCAGAGAAACCAGCTCTTGGTCCCTAAGCCGTCAGCGCGCCCGAGAATGCGTGGGTTCTAGCACTTGTGAGGGGATGGGAGCTAAGCCAGTTAGCAGAACGCGGGAACCCTACCACCACTAAGCTTGAGATATGCGCGCATGTCCCTCATGCTCCCCTGAGTTACAAAGGCCTGGCTATCGCTCTTTGACCCGTGCCATTGTTTCAAAACCTAAGCCGCATGCCTCAAACTCTCCCCTGACAGAGGTGTGCAAAAGCCCAGCCTGGTGCTTACAGACTTGCACCACGTTCTCAGTGCCTGAGACGTGTGCGCGACCCATAGACGCCTCTGAAAGAGGTGCGCGAGGGAGCTCCCAGACAGCTGCCACTGCCTTGGCTTTGGGTACAAGCAAAAGATCTGCACCCCCATGGTTGGGTCTGCAACTTGGAACCTGCTCTTCCAGTGGCCAAGGGGAACTTTAGGCTCTGCACCCAGACTGAGGCTTCTCTCTGAGAGGGAGATCAGGGTGCGGTTTGTTTTCCTCTAAAACTACAAAAACCATCAAAGTCAGTCAAAGTGAGAGAAAAAAAAAAGTGAACAAGCTAAAAACCACCAGAGAACAAAAGCCTGAAAAAAAAAAAAAACAGTTTCCTCAGAGCCCACCCTCTTGAGGGGGTCCGGAGGACTTAACTCAGAAAACATCATTGACTGACAACCCACATGGCAGGCTCCTCCCCCAGAAAACAAACCAAGGGAAAAAAAAAAAGAGAAAGAAAAAAAACAGGACTAAAAGAGAACAACCACTACTTCATAGGAAAATTTTTATTTTTCATTCGTTCACACTATTCTGGTTCATTTTTTTTTTTTTACATATAGGCAATTTTTTTAACCTATTTACCATCACAGTGAGCTGTACAGTACATCAAATTCCATAATAACCTTCTAATCTGAACTTTTTGATACATACACCTATGTTTTTCTTTTGCATTTTTATTTTTTGAATTCTTCTTTTTTAATTTTAGTTTAGTTTAGTCTAGTTTATTCCTTTTTATTTTTATCCTCTATATGA
>NW_026742269.1:0-4218 GCF_022355385.1 Mustela nigripes
CCCGTGGACCTGTTCGTTTTGCCCAGAACCCAGTTCTCTTCTCAGTTTGCATTATTTCCTTAGGTGTTTTTTGGCCAGCATTATAACTCTGACATTCTACACAACTCCTCAACACTACCTGGACATACGTCTTTTCCTTCTTTTCAGTAACGCTATTAAAAAAGAAATGTCTCAGTAAATATGACACTCCTCCTTCCCTGTTTCTGTAAAGGGGTCCATGTCCTGTTCAGAAGAGCTTTCCCTGTCAATTCCATGAGTAATATTAGAGACACTCTTCGCTTTGTTGATTCTTGCATATAAAACATCAACGTTAGAATCCTCTGGTGGTCGGGGATGGAGACCCCACTGACAACTGGTCAATCCCAGATGATGACTCCTTTGAACCAGTTAGGATTGTTCCAAGCCTCTTAAGAAATGGATCTTTATTTTGCCTAAGGCACTGTGAGAACTCAACCAGAAGGTTACTCTGAAAAGGTTTTCTCATTTCCAAAAAGTCACTTGAATGTACCCACATTGTCAAAGACCATGCGTCCCACATAGATGATGAAACATGTCAAAGTTTTAGTTAACCCATTTTCCAGGAAACCAGCAGAATGATATAGGTGCTTTAAAAACCATTTATAGAACCTTCATTATGTGGGGACTGGGGCTAGGGAGAGAAGCATGCACAGATGAGTTTGTTTATGTACAAAGTTGGTTTATGACCTATAGAACAATAAATGTATAAACTTATCTAATAAGCATAAAGGAAGTCATTGCTCCTTTTAAAAAGAAAGATTTTATTCATTAATTTGTCAGGGAGCAGGAGGGTGCACAAGCAGGGGGAGGGTCAGGCAGAAGTAAAAGCAGGCTCCCTGCTGAGGGGGAAGCCACTGGACCTGGGATCATGACCTGAGCCAAAGGCAAACACTTAACCAACTGAGCCCCCTGGCATCCCTCATTGCTCCTTGTTTATCCACAGTATAACTTTATAGTACTCTAAAAAGCTTGCGTTCCCTTACCAATTGTCCAATCAAAATTAAATATCCTGAGTCAGATGACCCATAGGTGGGTTTATATGCAGTACCGTGGTGTGGTGTTTAAAGGTTGTGCCATCAACTTTTTGTCTCATTTCCAAGTTTTGGTGATTTTCCGGAACACAGATAGTAGAATAATCACACCAGTGGTTGGTTGGTTGGTTGGTTGGTTTTACTTCTTATTCCTCTCTCCATCTCTTTCCTCATTTGAATAGGTAAGCATTTGCCGTTCATTTGTTATGATTCACAGGACTGTACGTGGAGCTGGAGGCACATTACCTGTATCACATGCCTTGACTGGTTTTTTGTTCCTCCAAATAGAGAAACCACCATTAACTTGCAGTTTGGCCTGTAATATGACAAAGTCTTGAAGTCTGGCGAAAAATTGGAGTAACTTAACGAAATGAAGTTTTTAAAATTCACAGCGTTCTTGGGCGCCTGGGTGGCTCAGTGGGTTAAGCCGCTGCCTTCGGCTCAGGTCATGATCTCAGGGTCCTGGGATCGAGTCCCGCATCGGGCTCTCTGCTCCGCAGGGAGCCTGCTTCCCTCTCTCTCTCTCTGCCTGCCTCTCCATCTACTTGTGATTTCTCTCTGTCAAATACATAAATAAAATCTTTAAAAAAAATAAATAAAATAAAATTCACAGCGTTCTTTAAATAATTGAAAGCAGGCTAATTATGAGCTTCAAACTCAAGGTGCTGACAGTTGGCCTGACCGTTTAAAGTATATTTATAGTTTCTTTTAAAGTATATTTATAGTATCTTTAAAGTATAAAGATGATCGTTTAAAGTATATTTACTGTTGGGTTTTAAAGAGATTCTGCTGAAGTGGTTTGGAAAGTTTGGAAACATTTTATGGAATCGGTCTAGCATTCGCCCTACTCTGTGTGTCCCCCTGCCTATAAATGGAGGTAGGAGAGCGGGGACTTCCAGGTATATTTTGAATGATGTCAGCGCCCCCCCACCTCCCAACAAAAATGCCCTGCAGTTTTCTCCCTCCTGCCAGCGTGACTCTTCAGGATTGTTCCTTCGTCTACGCTTGTTTTACCATCCCCAATCCTTTACTGTGATAAGAATGTCTGGGAGATGGTTAATAGTTCTCACGAATCAATCCTTAGCATTTTCACAAGATTGTATAAAGGGAGAGAAGGAAGAAATGGAATTTGTAAGGGGAGAAAGCAGGCTCTTTTTCATTAGTGTCTCCCTTCAGGCTGCTGTAGTAAAATGCACCCGCTTGGGTGCCCTCAACAAAATTTTTTTCTCACGGTTCTGGAGGCTGGGAAAGGCAAGGTCAAGGTACAGACAGATAGATACATTAGGTCTCTTGTGAAAGCTCACTTCCAGGTTTGCAAATGGCTGCTTTTTTGCAGTTTCCTCTCATGGTCTTAAGAGGTAGGTAGATAGAGAGTTCTGGTCTCTTCCTCTTACAAGGGCACTAATCCCACCACAGTGGCTCTGGTTTCATGACCTAATCCACACCTAATAAGGTCCACCAGTGCCCTCCGTCCAAATACCATCACACTGGCTCCAACATGGATTTGGGAGGGGAACACACATTTGGCACAGATGATGTTGTCACCTCACCCCTAACAGCTGTCCTCGGTTTGTTTCCCTCCCAGCATCCTCAGCAATTTTTAAAAAGATTTTACTTATTTATTTGACAGAGATCACAAGTAGGTAGAGAGGCAGGCAGAGAGAGAGGGGTGGGGAAGCTGGCTCCAGGCTGAGCAGAGAGCCCAACATGGGACTGATCTGAGGATCCTGGGATCAAGACTTAGCAGAAGGCAGAGGCTTTAACCCACTGAGCCACCCAGGCATCCCATTCTCAGCAATTTCACCTCTGCCTCCACCATGAGTCCCTACCTCAAAAGCGAACACCAAGGGAGGGAGAAACATAAAGACTGATTTTTTAAAAAATATTTCACTTATTTAATTGTCAGAGAGAGATGGAGAGTGCACGCACAAGCAGGAGGGCACAAGCAGGAGGAGTGGCAGGCAGAGGGAGAAAAAGACTCCCCACTGAGCAGAGTGCCAATGTGGGGCTAGATCCCAGGTCGCTGAGATCATGACCTGTGCTGAAGGCAACTGCTTAACCTACTGAGCCAACCAGGGTCTCCAGACTGTTTTTTTTTTTTTTTTTAGTTTAAAAGGGGGCATGAGAGAGAAAAGGCAATTAACCTTTCTTGGGGGGAGGGGAAGGCTGGGGCCAATATTGACATGAAGTCTGTAATTAAGATAACACCACAAATTTTGTTACTCACATGGATAAAAAATTTAATAATGTAGACACAGAGGGGACAAAGTAGCCTTTGGTTTAGTGTCCTGAGATCTTGGGTTGCAGGGCAATCCTGGTAGAGAGAACTTGTGTAGTAAGTGGCTTGAAAGTATGATTCTCAAATTGTTACAACCAGAATTCTCACACAGCTTGGCGATGAATGACTGTCAAAGTCTCATTTAATTGATTATTCAGGAAATCAGCAGAATGACAGAGTTAGGTCAAAAAATCATTTAAACGGTGTGAAGAAAGGAATGCAGTAATACAAATGTTAATTTAGGTACAAGCCTGGTTGATGTCCAGAAAAATAGCACTTCTTACTCTATTTCAACAAATTAACCTCTTAAATCTAACGCATGTTTTCAGTTTTCATAAGGCCGACTTTATTTCATTGAAAAGGTGTCCTTGTGCTCGCTTCAGCAGCACATATACTAAAATTGAAAAGATGTCCTTGAATTAGAGATTAAGGCCTTGATACTAACAAGAGAGCTGGAGATGTTTGAGCACTTCCTATGTCCCCAGACATTTATTTTTTTTTTAAGATTTTATTCATTTACCTGACAGAGAGAGATCACAAGTAGGCAGAGAGGCAGGCAGAGAGAGAGGAGGAAGCAGGCTCCCCTCCGAGCAGAGAGCCCAACATGGGGCTTGATCCCAGGACCCTGGGATCATGACCCGAGCTGAAGGCAGAGGCCTTAACCCACTGAGCCACCCAGGTGCCCTGTCCCTGGACATTTACACAGCTGCTCTTATTTAATCCTCAATATCTCCCGTGAGGTAAGCACCGTTTACAGTTGAGAAAACTGAGGCTTGGCATGGCCGATTCATTTGCCTGAGGTCCTACAGCTACAGAGTGGCAGAGCTAAGAGTGACACTGACATCAAAAGACAACTGACAGAATGGGAGAAGATATTTGCAAACGACATAT
>NW_026742270.1:0-4217 GCF_022355385.1 Mustela nigripes
GGTTGTCAAAATAACTGTTTTTGAAATCTAGTCCCTTGATCAGAATATATCCTAATGTTGCTAAGGACTGGCTCTTTTACACAGATTCAATCACAAATCTCTTCCCCCACAAAATGTATTCTCAAAATATTATAAACATTTGTTCTATTTCTTTTCCTTTCTATTTTGGGTAATGAATTCTATGTATGGTATGTATGTGAACTCTCTTTTTAATGTAATCTTCTAATTTTATTTCATTTTCTTCTTGCTTACATCTATCCTTTCTTTCTGAACAAATTTTTTTAAAAAATATTTTATTTCTTCATTTTAGAGAGAGAGAGACACAGTGAGAGAGGGAACATAAGCAGGGGGAGTGGGAAAGGGAGAAGCAGGCCTTCCGCCAAGCAGGGAGCCCAATGCAGCCCTCAATCCCAGGACCCTGGTATCATGACTTGAGCTGAAGGCGGATGCATATTGACTGAGCTACCGGGGCGGGCCCTGAACAGATTTTTGACAGTATGTATTCATCCTTGGGATTCTTCCAGTTTGCTTTCTTTTTTTCTTTTTCTTTTTTTTTTTTAAGATTTTATTCATTTATTTGACAGACAGAGATCACAAGTAGGCAGAGAGGCAGGCAGAGAGAGAGAGTAGGAAGCAGGCTCCCTGCTGAGCAGAGAGCCCGATGCGGGGCTTTATCCCAGGACGCTAAGATCATGACCTGAGGCGAAGGCAGAGGCTTTAACCCACTGAGCCACCCAGGTGCCCCCGATTTCTTTCTTTACTGTAATTTTATTTTCTGTTCTCTTTTCTCAGTTTGACACCCTGCCATGTGTTTGCTATTCCCTTATTAATATCTTTCTTAAATACTTGTATCACAGAGATAATTAATTCAATTAGTTCACCCTTTGGAAACTCATGATTTAATATTTGGTCACATAACTTACCTACTTTATGACCACTTTGATCAGATGACAATTCCATCACCAACTAGCTTTCTTCCCAATACTTTTCACCCCTTTTTCCTTATAATCATTTTGCATGCATTTGTGCTGGTTCCTTTTCCATTACTTGGGCTAAAAGGATGTGAGCTTTTCAAGGAAGACCACACTGCAAAAGGTTTACTTGGGAGACGGAACAGAGACATCCCTTAGGCTAGAGGGGTAATGCATTATGAACAAGTGTTCTGCACATGTGTTGGTCTCGGTTTACAGATCAAAGAGGATGTGCCTTCCTTCCTCATTGGAGTAGCCTCCAGAACAGCTTGCTCTCTTGGTCATCACAGAGCCAGCTCACTGGGGCTGGCATTGCTGCAGCTCCAAATTGAGGAACACCGAGTGTTGCACTCATTTCACAGAAACAAGCCCAGAGGCCAAACTGGGCCCAAGAATGAAAGTGCATACTAGGAGTCTACACTGGAAACAATTCTTACCCACTGAGACAAGGTGGCTATAGTTCTCCAGCATCACCTCCCTGTACAGGGTCCTCTGAGCAGGGTCCAGATGCTGCCACTCCTCCTGGGTAAAGCCCACAGTCATATCCACAAATGATAAGGATGCCTGAAACAGCACATTTGTGTTCAAATGTAAGTAATCACAATGGGAAGACATGGAAAAGCTGTCAAAGAACTATTACGGAATTCACTATTCACAATTAGAAAATGTGTTCTGGCATGCCTACCTTTGTACTTGGTTGAAGGAGAAAGCATGACAGACATTCCTCACCAGTGTGATAAGTTACTGGCCTCCCATCATGTGCGTACATGCCATAAAGAACTCTCCTACCTTGAGAATCTGAAAACCAATAAAACCATGACACTGTTCTCAAGGAGCATATAATCTGACAGACACAAGCATGAAGCATCCAACCACCATGTAGCATAAAACCCTACTACAGTAAAACAGGTGCAAAGTAGAGTGAGATTACAGAGGGGAGAAAAGTTCTATTCCTGCTATTAGGATATGTTTCACTGATAACATAGTATCATTCATGAACCTGGCCCAAGAGCACAACCATGTACACTTCTAAAATATGGAGTTAAGGGGCACCAGTTGGATTAATGTTTGCCTTTGGCTCCGGTCATGATTTCAGGATCCTGGGATCAAGCCCAATGTCAGGCACCCTGTTCAGTTGGGAGTCTGCTTCTCACTCTCCCCCTGTGTGTGTGTGTTCTCTCTCTGTCAAAGGAATAAAAATCTTTTTAAAAAATGTAGTTAAAGGAGTCAGTGAACACACAGGAAAGGACTGCTGGGACTATGTTCACATAAAGAGCTACAGTCGTCTTCAGGGAAAATGCTATTTAATAATTCTGAACATAACTCCTGTAGGACGGGGTGTCCAAAATGTTTGGTTACTGTTCCATGTAGAAAACCTTTTTCTTTCTTTCTTTCTTTTTTATTTTTAGGAAACCCTTTTTATAAATAGTAAACTTACAATGTCAATATATATATTTATTAAATTCCATTATTGTTATTTTTCCTAAGTCACTTTTATTTTTTCGAATGAATATATTTGGCATGTAACATTGTATAACTCTGAAAGGCTTATATACTGTAATGATGCCAATGTAGCTGTATTTATCACATCACATAATTACAGTACATTAATGTGTATATCCATTTCACTGCATACTGGATTTCTTCATTCTTTTTTTTATGGATTACAATAAATATAGGGAGATACTCAAATATTTTCTTCCCAGGACTGAATTGACTGTCTTATACAGTTAATAGGTTTTATACCACCCATTTATGAAATGACCACTGCGAAAAATATAGCATGAAGAAACAGAGACATATCATTCCCAGGTTATCAAAACAGTTAATCAATGTTCATGTCAAACACTAAAAATTGGTTAATAGGAAAAACAAGACTATTTTCCAGAAATGTATAAGGTATTATTGAGAAAAAAAAAAAAAAAAAACAAAGAATATCTAAGTAAATGAATACACTATATTCATGGCTTGGACAATTTAATATTACAAAAATATCTTATTTCTCCACAAATTGGCCTATAAATTGAAGACAATCAGAATTAAAATCTTAGCAGATAATCTTTTTGTGGAAACTGATTAAGCTTACTCTCAGACTTACATAGAAACTTGAATGGCCAAGAATAACCAAAGCTACCTTGGAAACAGGATGGATAAACTCACACTAATTATGGTAGGCAGAATCTAAGATGACGACCTCCAATGGATCCAACAACGTGACATAAACTCCTCTTAAATGGAAGGGACTTAAGTCCCTGTGATTGTGATACATTCTACGGCAAAACAGATTTTGCAAGTATAAATGAGATCCTATAATCTTTGGCCTAAAGGGAAGATTTACTTGGGTGGGCCTGACCTAATCATGTGAGTCTTTTATTTATTTATTTTAATATTTTATTTATTTATTTGAGAGAGAGAGTGAGAGCGCATGAGCACACAAGCTCATGTGAGGGGCAGAGGGGGAAGCAGGCTCCCTGCCGTGCAAGGAGCCCAACATGGGACTTGATCTCAAGACCCTGGGATTATGACCTGAGCCGAAATCAGACCCTTAACCAACTGAGCCACCCAGGCATCCCTCATGTGAGTCTTTTAAAGAACGTAAAATACCAGAGACCCTTCTTCTGACCTCAAAGAAGAAACAAGCTACTGTGACTCCTACGGCTGTCCAGAAAGAAATTCTGCCACATATGTACAGATGGGAACCCAACCAAGCCTTAGATAAGGAGTCCCAAGCAACACCTTGATTGCAGCATTAATGCCTAAGTAACTTAGCTAACCTACTCCTAACTCATTCTCGTCTATACATCAGGACAACTGCAAATGGACTGGTCAAGCTTTAATGTAAAAAAATAATAATAATAAAAAGTAAGAGCTATGTAAGTACTAGAAGAAAACATGGGTGAGTTCCCCCATAACTTAAGAAAGAATAAAACTTTCCTAACCATGACTAAAAATTCAGATGCAGAGCTCACATAGTTCAGTCACTAGAGCATCAGACTTGTAAAAATCCAGATGCAATAAAATCAAATACTGACAGACCTGACCACATAAAATTATGAACAACCAACCAACTGAGTCCTCTACAAAATAAAAGAAAAACCAAAATCAAAAGAAAAATGACATCCCAGAATTAAGTGTCTGCAACTTACATGACAAAGAAAGGGTTAGGGTCCCTATATAAAGAATTTCTAAAAAGAAAAAAAACAATAACCCTCTAAATATGGGCAAGAACTGTGAAGAGAAAACTCA
>NW_026742271.1:0-4216 GCF_022355385.1 Mustela nigripes
AATGGGAAACTTGCACGTGGGAGGTGTGTCAAAGCCTCTTTTTAGGAGAACCCTTCAGGGCCCCAGTGCCACCGCTTCATTCCAAGGTCTCCATAGACACAAAATCATATTAGGACACATGCACGGGAGAATCCAATTCAACTCAGCATATTCGGTTGCTCCGCGAGATCCAGCAGATCTAACTTGTCTTGTTGCTATGAGACAATTGAAATGCGAGGTGGGTTACCCTGCCATCCATCCTTAGAACCCTGCTCAGAATCATTGGCCTGGAGCCAACCAACAGGTCTCAATTTTCCTGCAGAAGAATCTTTGCATTAGGGAGCTTCTCACAACTCCCATCGTGGGAAAACGCCATGGCCTCGTGATCCACACCCCCTTCATGAAGGGGCCATCAGGGACATAAGGTATATACTGAGAAATAGTCTGATGCTCACCCTGACTTCAAATGCATGAGATCTCGATTCAGGTCTGTATATTGTTCCTGCCATGTCCTCACCCAGAAACCTAAGCCTAGCTTGTGTCCTCAGACTTCCGTCCTCAGACTAATGGCTGACAAGCCCTCCAGTTTGGCAATCCAGAATTACAATGCAGCACTCTGCTTACCCTCCAGAAGAAAAACATTGCCCTCTGGGGGAACCCAGAAACTCCAAATGAAGATCAACCTGCACGCCAATTGGCTGTACCCAAAATATATAGGCTGACCTGGGCAATAATGCCCTTTCTGACACAGCCTGAGTCTGGACCTCCTGGTCCCACCCAGACAGCTTGCCGCTCACTGAGCACATAGGACCAGCCATTGCCTTAGGTTGTAATCTCTTCCCAACCACGGTTCTCAGGATTCAGATCCTAGACCTTATCTCCAATCACTGCCAAGGTTTGAAAATGATGCAGAAATCAGAGCTCCTGCCCAATGGCAAGATCCTTGTGGTTGGCTTGTTGTCCAATGTTCAGTGTAGTGGAAACCTGTTTGTCCGATGAGTCCCCGCCATTACCTGCGGGCCACATAGGTGGCAAACTCACATTGTGACCCACAGCCTTAGCCCACTCCTCAGGTAAGGCCTCTCAATGGCTGGATGAAGGGACAGCATATTGGGCTTGCCATGCCCATAAGCCCCAATTTTTAACCATAGTTCGGGTTGATCCTTCATTCTTCCCCAGGGCTCTGCTTTGGAATTCCTCTTTTAGTGGGACACCTGATGTAACAACCCTGAAAGGAGTCCTCCATCCAACAGATTGTCTAAAAACAATTGGGATCGGGTCAAATCCACAGAGAACAAGATTCGTCCATGGCCCATGAGGCGTCCTCGACATTCCACGGCCATTGATGAAACAAAATCCAGAGCCAAAAGTCTGAGCAAGCACCTCAGACTAGCACTTTCTTCATATCCTAAAGATGTCTTCTCATGGTTTGTAGATCGGGCTGCCATACCTACATCACCAAACTTAAGCTGAGTTTGTGTTTTCAGACTTCTGTCCTCAAAGTCCTGTGCCACACACCATCCAGGCTGGGGACCCTGGAGCCAAACATTAGGACTGTGCCTACCCAATCCATGGGAATTCGGCCCATTCCATTGTCCAAAATCGTAAAATTAGGAGAACCCTCCAAAGTCCCTGAGGCCATCCCAATAGTATAGGTCGCCCGGGCCAAAAATGTCAGTCTGACACCAGTGAGCATCTACCTCCACTCATACCCTAGATGGATATCCCCAGAGAAGAAGATTGAACCAGTCAGGACCCTAGGCCAAAATCGGATCCATTGCTTTGGTTTACAGGCATGTCTCCTCAAAACACTGGTTTACAATAACAGCATTGGGGTTTTCCAGTGGCACCCATCAGAACCAAACTCGTCTCCACAAGGAAACTTGTGCATGGGAGATATGTCAAAAGCTGAGGAGAATATTTCAGGGTCCTGGTGCCAACGCCCCATTCCAAGACCCTCATGGACACAAACACACATTGGACCCATCCTCAGGAAAGTCCTTTTCAACTCAGCCACCCCGGTTGCTCCCACAGAGCCATCAGATCCAAACTGTCTTGACGCTAGGAGACAATTGGAATGCGAGGCGGGCTTCCCAGGCATCCATCCTCGAACGTTGGTCTGGACTCATCCATATGGGATGTCCTGGAGCTGTCCAGCAGGTCTCAATTGTCCCGCAGAAGAAATCCTTGGAGGGGGCATCCCACCACTCCCAACGTGGGAAAAACTCCGCGCTCTCGAGAATCCGCTCCCTTCATGAAGGGGCCGTCATGAACAGAAAATAAAAGCTGAGCCAACGTCTGATCCTCGCTCTGAATTCAGTAGCATGAGATATTGCTTCAGATCTTCAGGGGGAACATGCCGTGCCCTAGCCCTGAAACACAAGTCTAGATTGTGTTCTCAGACTTCCATCCTCACACCCTTGGCCCCGAAGCCTACAAGTTTGGCAATTCCGGACCATCATTGCAGCACTCTGCCTGCCCTCTAGAAAAAATAGATTGCCTAATGAGCTGCCCGGGCACATTAAATGAGAATAAACCTACACGGCACTCGAATGTACCCAATTTATATAGTCTAACCTAGGCATTAATGCACTGTCTGACACAACCTGAGCCGGGACCTCCTGAGCAACACCCAGACAGCTGACCGCACACTGAGCACATCAGACCCGCCATGTCCTTAGGTCATCATCTCTTCCCTACCTCAGTTTTCAGGCTTCAGAACCTAGACCTTATCTCCAATCACTGCCCAGGGGTGACTGTGATGCAGAAATCAGAACTCATGCTTACCCAAGGCAAGAAACCTTGTGGTTTCCATGTTGTCCTATGTTCAGTGTAGGAGAAACCAGCATTCACCCTGAGGTCACGCCCATTCTTGAGTGCGACGAGGGCATAAACACGCATTGTGACCCTCAGCGTGATTCCTGACCTCTAGTAAATCCTCTCAGTTGCTGGACCATTAGATGTCATAATGGGCTTGACATGTCCCTAGGCCCCAATTTTTAACCAGATTTCTGGTTGTCCCTTCACAACTCCCCAAGGCTCTACTCTGGAAACCCTCATTTGGTGGGACACCTGAGGTTGAAAAACAAAACAAAACAAATCAACAACAACAAAAAAAACGGACTTCTTCCATCCCACTTAGTGACCCCAAACTCCTTGGACTGGGCCAAAACCCCAGAGAGTAAGACTCGTCCATTTCCCATGAAGTCACCCGGATATTTCAAGACAATGAGTGACACAATATCTAGAGACAAAAAGGTGAGCAAGAGCCTCACACTCGCCCATTTTTCATATCCCAAACTGTCCTCCTCATGGTCTGTAGATCAGTCCTGCCATACCTATGACCTGAAACATAAGCCGAGTTTGTGTTTTCAGACAACTGTCCTAACAGCTCTGGCCTACACACCCTACTGGCCAGGCCCCTGAGGACAAACCTGACGACTGTGTTTGCCCTCTCCAAGGGAATTGTATGTGCCCATTCCAATGGCCACAAGCCTACTAAGAGGATAAACCTCCAAAATTCCTGAGGCCATCCCAATAGTGGTGGCTTCCCAGGACAAACAGGGGCAATCTGTGCCCATCTGAGCACCTACCTGCACTCAGACCCGTAGACTGATATCCCCAGAGGTAATAAGGAACGAATAGGCCCCTAGGCAACTATCGGATCCATTGCTTTGGTTTCGAGGCATCTCTCCTCAGAGGCCTGGATTTCAATAACAGCATATGGCTGTTTCTTGACTCACCCATCAGAACAAATCTCATCTACACATAGGAAACTTGCACCATGGAGCTGTGTGAAAGCCCCTCTTTAGGAGAACCCTTCAGGGCCCCAGTGCCACCGCTTCATTCCAAGGTCCCCATAGACACAAAATCATATTAGTTCACATCCAGGAGAGTCCATTTCCTCAGCCTCCTCGGTTGCTCCCCCAGATCCAGCTGATCTGACCTGTCTTGTTGCTTGGAGACCATTAGAATGCGAGGTGGGCTACCCAGCCATCCATCCTTAGAACCCTGCTCGGAATCGTTGTCCTGGATCAAACTAACAGCTCTCAATTGTCCTGCAGAAGAATCTTTGCAATTGGGACCGTCTCACAACTCCCATCGTGGGAAAACACCCATGGCCTCGTGATCCACCCCCCTTCAATAAAGGGCCCTAAGGAACAGAATGTCCAACCTGAGCGATCGTCTAATCCTAACCCTGATTTCAGATGCACGAGATCTAGATACAGGACTGTAG
>NW_026742272.1:0-4216 GCF_022355385.1 Mustela nigripes
CGGTTAGATCCTAATGTTGCACCTCTCCTTGACCTTGCTTTGACAAACCCACCCTCCAAACTTGGTCCTGCAGAAAAAACTGCCCCCCGCCTGCTTGTCAGCCTGCTTCCCCTCTGGCCTTGCTCACCAGCTGCTTCCACGTTTTAGGGGTCCGCAAGCAGAAAAGGAACTTCTTCCTTCAGGCCAATCTTTTTCCTGTCTGTGTTTCTCCCTCTTTCTGCCACAAAAAAACCCGGCAGGTCATGCAGATGGGACAACGGACCTGCAGGCGTGTGGATCCCCTCAACGGCCAAGGACACAAGCCCCAGACATCTTGGAAGCACAGACGGGACCCAAGGGCAACAGTCCCCTCCCCCCAATGGAAACCCTGCTTGTGGCAGTTGGAGTTAGGGGCTATCGCGCTGTGCTGACTACAGTAGCATGTAACCCCTTTGGGGAACTCAGAAAGTGGGTCTCCCCCAAGCAAACTGACAAGGAGGTGCTCAGATGACCTTCGGAGAAAGCTCAGGAGCCTGACTGAGGCACGGGACAGGAGCTTCGGTGTCACGGGGGAGGCCCACGTCCTATGAGAAGCACGTGCTCCAGGGAAACTAAAGGTTGCTGTGCAGGTAGGAGTCCACGGAGAGTGCAGCCCAGGTGCTCTGTCCTGTGCGCACAGGGCACTCGTTAGTGATACGTGCAGAGCGGCAGAACTCTGTCACATACAGTGCCACTTTACCGAAAACAAATAGTCCCTGACACTCATTCAGATGGTGAGACACGCCTTATAAGGGACCTTGGCAGTAAGTATAGGGAACGGTGACTTTGGGATTCCTGAAACGGGGAGAGACTGGCTCAGCTCTAAATACAGCCTGGGCAACTGTATTTGCTGCAATTCATGAGTTTCCTCCAGCCGCTGAGTTTCTGCCATTTCAGGGCAATCAAAGTTACAGTAATCAGTTAGAGATCAATCGTTATATTTATTACACAAGAAATACACAAATTTACCCTTACAATTTTTTTAAAAAGCATTTCTCTCCTTTCTTTTTTCTTTTTTCTTTTTCTTTCTTTCTTTCTTTTTTTTTTTTTTTTTTAACAGAGAGAGACTGTGAGAGAGGGAACACAAGCACGGGGAGTGGACGAGAGAGAAGGAAGCTTCCCACAGAACCAAGAGCCCAATGTGGGGCTTGTTCCTAAGACCCTGGGATTGAGACCTGAGCTGAAGGCAGACGCTTAACGAATGAGCCACTCAGGTGCCTTACCCTTACGAATGTTTTTTTTAAACTGAGCTATGATACTCGATCAACCTTTAAGATTCTTGCACGGCATTGCCTGCATCAACAGCGTAAGGGGTAAATACAGAAAAGGAGAACATAATTACAAATCAGGTATCTGACAGACAGAGTTTCCTACTCAGCATAATTCAGGAGCCTCTACAACTCAGCAAGATCAAATAGCCCCATTAATGTGGACAGAAGATTCAACAGACATTTCTCTAAAGAAGGTACACAAATTCCAACTAGCATATGAATGACGCCCAGCAGCACTAATCGTCAGGCAAATGCATCTCAAAACCACAGTGATACCTTATCTCACAGTATCAAAAGAGCCCGTATCAAAACAAACAAACAAAAAAGCAGCTCTCTTCGCCCCCGCTGTTGCTGGTGCAGAGGTGGCAGCCCTCTGTTAGCTGGCGTCATGGCTGCCTTCAGACAAGAGGACCAAGACGTTCATCGGGCACCACTCAGACCAAATGTCAAAAAGCAGTGCAACTGGCAGAGACCCAGAGGCATTGAGAGCGCGGTGTGCGGGAGATTCAAGGGCCAGAGCTCTATGCCCTACGTTGGTTTTGGGACCAACGAGAAAACAAAGTACAAGCTGCGCAGTGGCATCTGGAAATTCCTAGTCCGCATCAAGGAGCTTGAAATGCTGCTGCTGTGCAACAAATCTCCCTGTTCAGTGACTGCTCATGACGTCTCCTCCAAGAACTGCAGAGCCGTGCTGGAAAGAGCAGCCCAGCGACCATCAGCATCACCGATGCAGCACCACACTGCGCAGCAAAAAAAAAAAAAAAAAAAAAAAAAAAAAAGAACAGACAGCTTGTTGCGCCCGTCATCTTTGTGTTAAAAAAAAAGTATAATACCACAAAAGAACAAAACATGACTATTTCTGGGGGAGATGAAATGGAGAGTTAAGAACACAAGACAGTGTGGGTGATAATGTGAGTTGTGTACCCTCCTTGATAAAAAAAGTATAGAAGTTACCCCAAAAATATGCAAAGAGAGAATATCACACGATTCAGGAATCCCACTTGTGGTATTACCAGAACTACTAATGGTAGAGTTAGAAACACATTTGGACCACTACGTTCGTTGCTGAATTGTTCAAATCCGCAAGAGATGGAGCTGTCCCAAAAGAAATCGCTAGAAGAATGGAGAAGGAAATGGGTGCGTACATACAGCGCCATACTCTGAGCCTTCAGGAAAACAACAACAACAAAAAAACCTTTCAGATACTATGGCATGAATGCACATCAAGGACATTTTATTCAGTAAAATAACGCTGTCACAGGAAAGATAAATCTGTTTCCCCCACTTCTTTAAAGCATGGTACCACCGGTAGTTTCGCCAGTGCAGGGAATGGGGTCAGGACATAAAGGTAGCGCGACGTGGTTTCCTACGCAGAACCACAGTCAGAGGAAAGTACACTCGATGAGCGATGCATATAGGGACTCTGCAGTTGGGCTCCACATGGGGGAAAGACAAGACTCACTCTGAATATGGCAAGAACAAATGTGCAATCATTTCAGTGATTTTTCCTTATTTGTCTGTGGGGAGCAATTGTACCAAAGAGCAGAGGAAGACAGTGGTTTGATCAAAACTCCTAAGGGGAAACATCAAGGATAAAGAGGCTTCTGGATGAGCGTCCTCTGTGGACCCTTGTAGAGGACAGGTCGACGGGATGTGAGATCATGGGCAGATGGTGAGGATGACACACGCGGTCACATGTCCGAGCGATCAGCAGTGGAGGGTGCAGGATCTGGGGAAACACACTCAGCGACGTGGGAGTGGCAGCTCCATTTGACCTGGACGTGCGCGGAGTCTAAGACAAGGTTCAAGGCTGACCTGGGGTGGTGAACAAAGAATTCACCTCCCCAAAATGCGCCTGGAAAGGCCTGGAAACTTGGTGAGAGGTCCAGGCAGAGGTGAGGCCACAGTAGGCACCGAGGCAGGGGGCGGACCTCTGTACCGAGGTACGATGCCGCCTCTGAACCACTCAGGGGCGCACCACGGGGCCATGGACCAAGCAGCTCATGGAGCCGCGCACAGTGCAGAGGAGCCATGTCGCCTGCCTTGTCCTGCGGCAGCGGGTCACAGCGACGCTGCTAAAGGAAAAGAGCATTCAGTAACCTTCTTGGACAAGGGAATGCGGACGTTCCTCGGGACCCAGCATAAGATCTAGGGATTCTCCCGCTCGGACTTCTAAGTGCACGACTGACTGGGATCAACTCCAAATACAACCTGGGACGTGTGCATGGACACGAGGAGCCTGTGCGGACTATGTGGTGAGATTACGAAGAGGGAACGTCATGGTAAAGGGGGCTTCGGGCTAAACCATCTACCATGAGGCTTGCAGAGACAGAAGGGCATGGCCGAGTGTCCCTGTGGCATGCAGATGCCCGAGGATCCTGAATGCATACCAAGGGCGCTCAGATGGGACATTTTAATGGAAACCATTTAGCAGGGCTCCTTCATACGTGGTTTACAAACAAGTGCATACATGAGCCCTATGTGACCTTTTAGAAACCTGAGTAAGTGTACTGAGGTATGGAACCTTTGTCACCAATGACTACATGGTACAGAGCTGCAGTACGGTAAGAAGAACCATCCTAATTTGGTGTCACCTACTGAACCCAGGTGTTGTGGGAAGTAGGGGACAGTGCAGAGCTGAGGGATGGGGCAGGGATGGCCCCAAGGTAATGCCAGGTCAGGAGCCTGGATCCAGAGCTGCAGGGAACTCCACAGCCACTTGGCATGCAAGGACCGCAGTGAAGAAAAGGAAGAGTAAGGACACCTGCTAGGATGGTACGAAAGGCGTTGCTCAGGTCCTTCGCAATACATATAGGGACCCGTGCGCCTGGGGTTTACAACTGCGGAAGGGACTGGGCTCACCTCCCAACAGATCCTGCGCAGATCTGACCACACATTTTCTACAAAAACATGGGTTTCATTTAAGC
>NW_026742273.1:0-4215 GCF_022355385.1 Mustela nigripes
CCCCATCATTTATGGTGTAAGGACCAAACAGATTCGAGAGCGAGTGCTCCGTGTCTTTGCTAAAAAGTAGGTACTCTTGCCTCTGTTTACCAAGAATTTTTACTTAGCAGGGATAATGTGGGTTCCTTTGTGAGATTTTTTTCTCTGTCTAAATTTAGTGCTGCCATATTATATTCCAGAGCATTTGATCTTGGCCCATTGTTGATTCTGTGATTTGAATAAATTTTAAAATATTTCAAGTTCAAGGACTAATTCCTTGGAAGGAAGAAGTGTTTGTATTACTTCACTCAGTGTGAGAGTGATTAGTCCAAACAATGACCCTTGTCATCATTACATTTGCAGTGCTTTTTTTCTCCCCCCATTTTTACGTCCTACTTTTCCCTCCCTTCAACAAAAATAAGACAAAGAAACATCCAACAAATGTCCACACAGCATGGAATTAAAAACCATTATTACTGAGACTTATTTATCTTGATTGTTATTCTTCATCAAATACATGAGACATTTAGTTTGAAATGACCTGTGAATCTTACCCCATCCAGTTCCAGTTTTGTCTTATCCTCAGAGATGGGAATGACCACTACATGTTTTTCATCTCTCTTAGAGTCCAAAGTGATCTTTTCAAACTCAATAATTTCTAAGGGGTTTGGAGTATAAATTTTTTTATTTCATGTAAATGGTACTGCATTGTGTATCATTTCACAGACAATTGTTCCACTTACTATTAAATTTAGAGATATGTGTATACTAATACTTACGGAATATGGTATTCCTTTTTAAATGTACGAGAATCTTTCCTTTGCATTTGATCTTTTCATAACGAACATACATAATATTTTAGTTATTTTAAATTCAGAATCAATTTTGTGACATTTCTATGAATCAATTTTGTACATATTTGAAAAATTTCTAAAGGTTATATGCTCAGAAAAAGTAGAATCATCAGATAGTACGTTACTGATTGAATAGGTCATGTCTTTATTTTTATGGTATTTACTGATTTCCTTGCCTCCTCTTCAAGTTTCTGCCTAGCTTCTTAAAAGTCTCAGAGCATGAGTTTTTGATTACACTTGACACATTAACACTTTCCTATAAGCCCTTTATATTTAATACCTTATTTTCATATGGAAGATTAAATTTTAAATGAAATCAATACTGATTATATTACCTATGACACATGACTTTATCACTTCCCATCTTAAGGTTACTGCCTAGCTTTATTATATATCAACATCCCAACATCTATATTGTTACTAGGGTGTGTGTTTGTTAAGTTTTACTTTTAATTCCAGTCTAACTACAATTTATTTTAAGGTGAGAGATAAGAAAATGAAATATCTTTATATTTCTATTTCTAACTTATTTAATAACATAAATGACTTAATAACTCATTACTTCAGAACTGATTTTCATATATTCTTTCTTCATATTAAATTTCAATTTGTACAAGAGTTTCATTTTTACATTTTCATTTTTACAGTTGGTTTGTCTGTTCTTGAACCAGTATCATAGGTTTTTCATCACTACAAAATTATAATATATTTTAATAACTTTTAGACCTGATTATCATTCTGTACATTTTTTTACTCTCCCTTTGTTCTTTAAACTAATTTGTAGAAAAATAAAATAACAGGTTTTCATTTTGTCTTACTTAAAAAATAAAATACCCTGATGGAATTTTGAGCTCATTTATTATTTGGTTCATTTACTATCAATTAATTAAACAATATGTCTTTAATTCCTTAAGGTATTAACTGAGAATTAATTGTGTTTCTCATTTGGACAAGCACAGATGATAAAATGTGTCTTGAGATACTGAACTGTGACCTTGCTAGCACTCTGTTTCCCACAATTCTCTTCCTTATAAGTTTCTAGTTTAGAGTTGGTCACATCAGAAATGCATATGCTCTGGGAGCAAATGTGAAACAGCAACCACTGTTTTCTGTGGTTCGATATTGTTTGCAGGCAGAGACAGAAACACAGTGATAGTAGAGAATTCTCATTTCTCCCCATGTCCTTCAGTAACACACAGCTCCCCACAGCTACTGATCTGTTTATTAACAGTGATCACAAATGCACCACCAGATATTTTACTGCAAACACAGAACAGTAGCCAGGAATAACAAACCATCTTCTTAAATTTCTACACTCACTTCCTTTGTGATCCCGTCTCAGAAGCTGAGAGTACCTGGTTTTCCTCCAACACCAACTCATTCATGCAGGCCTGATCTGGCTAGAAATTTGTTTTTGGGTCTTTCTTTTTCCCTACGTCCTCCCACAATTGTATCCCTATAATAAATTCTTTATTCCTTAATATTCATAGTAGTTCTGAACCCTAATTGATGAAAATATAGATACCAGAAGAGCTTCCCGGGTAACAAATTCTTAAGAAAGAAAATTGGCATTAGCTCCTCACCTAATTAGCCTTAGGAAAATAGGGCCTATGCTGCTGTTGGCAAAGGAGACATTGGTGGTATGTAGAATATGGTGACAAATATATTTTTACTTTCTATAAGCAAATGCTTAAAGAAAGCAAGGATTTGAGTGTCCAAGTATTTCTGCCAAATATTTTAGTAAGAATGAGAAAAGTATAGATTTGCTCTTTCTGGGATAAACAAGCTGGAAAAGGAGGATAAAGGAAATAATGAGTCAATGACCTCAGGGCTTTAAATATCTAGCCTAAGGCCCAGGCAAGGATACAAAGTATGTTAGACTACATTAAACAAACAAACCAACCGACAAACTAAAAGAAACAAAACAAAACAAAAACCCTCTTAATGTTCTGCTAGGTCATTTTTTTTAGAAAGAAATAGAACTCTAAAATTGGAATGGAATTATATGAGTAGACTTCAGTGAAGCAAATCCTAAGTTCTGCCAACCCCACTTTACTATTTAAAGCAGCTTTTCTTCTCTTGTATGAGGTACATAGTCTCCCCTTATTCAGAGAAAATATAATATCTTCCCCTGAGGTAAGTGGTTTAAAATGGACTGGTGATCTATGCCCTAAAAATTCCCACCACTCTTATGGTTTCTGAGAATAGTGGTGTCTAATAGGAATAAAATGTGGGTCACTTATATTATTAAAATTTTCTCTTGACCATGTTATGAAAGCTAAAAATAAGTAAAATTAATTCAATAGAATACTTAATCTAAGTTAATATTATCCAAGTGTATTTAAACATAAAATCAATCATATACCTAACAAATGTTTGATATCATTTAAATGATAAAAGTAGGTCTTCTTAATTCGGTATTTAACACAAAACACAGCTTATTTTGTACACTAAATTTTCAATAGCTAAAATAAAATGGAAAACAAAACTTTATGTTGAACTGAAAAATATTTTATATGGCTTCAGACTTAAACTTTAATTAAAATGAATAAAGATTAAAAATTGGGATTGGGAGGGAGACAAACCATAAGTGACTCTTAATCTCACAAAACAAACTGAGGGTTGCTGGGGGGAGGGGGTTTGGGAGAAGGGGGTGGGATTATGGACATTGGGCAGGGTATGTGCTTTGGTGAGTGCTGTGAAGTGTGTGAACCTGGTGATTCACAGACCTGTACCCCTGGGGATAAAAATATATGTTTATAAAAAATAAAAAATTAAAAAAAAATTCATTCCTTCAGTTGAATTTGCCACATTTCAGACGTTCAATAATCAGATATGACTAGTGTCTAGATGTGGGGAAGTACGATTCTAGATCTATGATTGGACACAAATGCTAGAAGGATCTAGAGATAAAATATATTAACCAAAGAACTCTAAGTTTTTGTCAGTTTATACAGATAAAGCCTGAGGAACATGTGGGATACAAAATTCTGAGTACTGGATCTGAGTAAAAGAAATATGACATAACATGAGGCTGAATTGTATCTAATATGAGGACCTTAAAGAGAGATTCTGGACCCACTGTATTTGAGAATGTTTAGATAGTTGACTGATACCTGTACTCAAAGATGGTCTTCAGTAAATGAACTGAAATGGCAGAATCTTTCTCAGGAAAACCAGAAAAGAAAGTTTCCAAAGACTCAGGGAACAGAGAATATTAGAGTGGATTTATCATGCCTAATCAACCAGCCCTTAAAACTGCCCTAGAATCCCTAAAAAACATTGTCCACATCATGAGTGTGAGAAATATATTCCTGAGGAGAACCTAGGAAACTAGGAGAAGTTCAGTTTGGGCTACTTTCAACAGGTCAGGAATGATGTC
>NW_026742274.1:0-1129 GCF_022355385.1 Mustela nigripes
ATCAGGACTGCCTTTGTTGTGTCCCACAGATTTTGAACCGTTGTATTTTCATTATCATTTGTTTCCATGATTTTTTTCAATTCTTCTTTAATTTCCCAGTTGACCCATTCATTCTTTAGAAGGATGCTGTTTAGTCTCCATGTATTTGGGTTCTTTCCAAACTTCATTTTGGGGTTGAGGTCTAGCTTTAGAGCATTGTGGTCTGAAAATATGCAGGAATGTTTCCAATCTTTTGATACTGGTTGAGTCCTGATTTAGGACCGAGGATGTGATCTATTCTGGAGAATGTTCCATGTGCACTAGAGAAGAATGTGTATTCTGTTGCTTTGGGATGAAATGTTCTGAATATATAGGTGATGTCCACCTTGTCCAGTGTGTCGTTTAAGGCCTTTATTTCATTACTGATCTTTTGCTTGGATGATCTGTCCATTTCAGTGAGGGGAGTGTTAAATTCCCTTACTATTATTGTATTATTGTTGATGTGTTTCTTTGATTTTGTTATTAATTGGTTTATATAGTTGGCTGCTCCCACGTTGGGGGCATAGATATTTAAAATTGTTAAATCTTCTTATTGGACAGACCCTTTGAGTCTGATATAGTTTCCTTCCTCATCTCTTATTATAGTCTTTGGCTTAAAATCTAATTGATCTGATATAACGATTGCCACTCCTGCTTTCTTCTGATGTCCTTTAGCATGGTAAATTCTGTCCCACCCCCTCACTTGAAATTTGGAGGTGTCTTCGGGCTTAAAATGAGTTTCTTGGAGGCAACATATAGATGGGTTTTGTTTTTTTATCCATTCTGATACACTGTGTCTTTTGACAGGGGCATTTAGCCCATTATCATTCAGGGTAACTATTGAGAGATATGAATTTAGAACCATTGTATTGCCTGTAAGGTGACTGTTACTGTATATGATCTCTGTTCCTTTCTGATCTACCACTTGTAGGCTCTCTCTTTGCTTAGAGGACCCCTTTCAATATTTCCTGTAGAGCTGGTTGGGTGTTTGCAAATTCTTTCAGTTTTTGTTTGTCCTGGAAGCTTTTAATCTCTCCTTCTATTTTCAATGATAGCCTAGCTGCATATAGTATTCTTGGGTGCATGTTTTTCTCGTTTAGTGCTCTGAAAA
>NW_026742274.1:1229-2287 GCF_022355385.1 Mustela nigripes
AGAGAGAGCCTACAAGTGGTAGGCTCTCTCTTTGCTTAGAGGACCCCTTTCAATATTTCCTGTAGAGCTGGTTGGGTGTTTGCAAATTCTTTCAGTTTTTGTTTGTCCTGGAAGCTTTTAATCTCTCCTTCTATTTTCAATGATAGCCTAGCTGCATATAGTATTCTTGGGTGCATGTTTTTCTCGTTTAGTGCTCTGAAAATGTCATGCCAGCTCTTTCTGGCCTGCCAGGTCTCTGTGGATAAGTCAGCTGCCAATCTAATATTTTTACCATTGTATGTTACAGACTTTTTTTTCCCAGGCTGCTTTCAGGATTTTCTCTTTGTCACTGAGACTTGTTAATTTTACTATTAGGTGACAAGGTGTGGGCTTATTCTTATTGATTTTGAGGGGCGTTCTTTGAACCTCCTGAATTTTGATGCTCGTTCCCTTTGCCATATTGGGGAAATTCTTCCCAATAATTCTCTCCATTATACCTTCTGCTCCCCTCTCTCTTTCTTATTTTTCTGGAATCCCAATTATTCTAATGTTGTTTCGTCTAATGGTGTCACTCATTTCTCGAATTCTCCCCTCGTGGTCCAGTAGCTGTTTGTCCCTCTTTTGCTCAGCTTCTTTATTCTCTGTCAATTGGTCTTCTATATCACTGATTCTTTCTTCTGCCTCATTTATCCTAGCAGTGAGAGCCTCCATTTTTTATTGCACCTCATTAATAGCTTTTTTGGTTTCAACTTGGTTAGATTTTAGTTCTTTTTATTTCTCCAGAAAGGGCTTTTATATCTCTTGAGAGGGTTTCTCTAATATCTTCCATGCCTTTTTTGAGCCCGGCTAGAACCTTGAGAATTGTCATTCTGAACTCTAGATCTGACATATTACCAATGTCTGTATTGATTAGGTCCCTAGCCTTCGGTACTGTCTCTGGTTCTTTTTTTTTTTGTGTTTATTTTTTCGTCTTGTCATTTTGTCCAGATAAGAATATATGAAGGAGCAAGTAAAATACTAAAAGTGTGGCAGCAACACCAGGAAAATATGCTTTAACCAAATCAGAAGAGATCCCAAAT
>NW_026742274.1:2387-4215 GCF_022355385.1 Mustela nigripes
GCGCCCGGCTAGAACCTTGAGAATTGTCATTCTGAACTCTAGATCTGACATATTACCAATGTCTGTATTGATTAGGTCCCTAGCCTTCGGTACTGTCTCTGGTTCTTTTTTTTTTTGTGTTTATTTTTTCGTCTTGTCATTTTGTCCAGATAAGAATATATGAAGGAGCAAGTAAAATACTAAAAGTGTGGCAGCAACACCAGGAAAATATGCTTTAACCAAATCAGAAGAGATCCCAAATCGTGAGGGGGGAAAAGGGGATAGAAAGAGGTTCAAAAAGGAAGAAAGAAAAAAAAAAAAGAAAAAAGAAAAAAAGAAAAGAAAATAATTAAAGAAAACAAATAAGAAAAATATAAAAAAGAAAAAATATATATATTAGATAAACTAGTTAAAAAACGTTAAAAAAGAAAAAGGTAAGAGTTAAAAAGAAATTCAACCAGAAGGAGAGAAAAAAAAACAAGAAATGAAAAAGAAAAAAAAATTAAATTAACTGCAAGACTAAACAAAAAATCACAGGGAAAAAGCCATGAGTTCCGTGCTTTGCTTTCTCCTCCTCTGGAATTCTGCTGCTCTCCTTGGTATTGAAACCGCACTCCTTGGTAGGTGAACTTGGTCTTGGCTGGATTTCTTGTTGATCTTCTGAGGAAGGGGCCTGGTGTAGTGATTCTCAAGTGTCTTTGCCCTAGGCAGAACTGCACCACCCTTATCAGGTGCCTAGGTGAGTAATCCGCTTGGGTTTGCTTTCAGGAGCTTTTGTTCCCTGAGCGCTTTCTGTAGAGTTCCGGAGGACCGGAATACAAATGGAGGCCTCCTGGTCTCTGGCCCGGAGGAGCCGAGAACCCAGGGCCCCACTCCTCAGTGCACCCTTTCAGAAAGTGGTTGTTTTTCTGTTTCCAGAATTGCTGTTCTTCTTCTCTTTGATCTGTCGATGGATTTTCAGGTGTTTGCAATCTTTGGATAAGCTATCTAGCTGAAGTAGTCTAGGCCTGCTATTTTTCCGCCATCTTGATTCTTCCCAGATTCTCTAAATTTTAATAAGGGTCTGGCACTTCTAAACTAAGACTTTCCCATTCCTACTTCTTCCTAACCCCAGACAGATGACAGTTGTACCACCAGCCTTCTATGTATTTTTGTCTATGAAATATCACTTTATATTTCAACATTTGATTTCACAATCCTGATTGCCCAAATTTTGCTTTGTTTTTGCTTCTGTTCTTGTTAAATTTGTCTTTAACAAGTAATATAGCTTTTTATATACAGGTACAACTTACTTCTTGAGACAACTTCCACCTGAAATGCTGAAATGCTTTACCAGAAATGGTTCCAGCTTTGCTGCTCTAGTGATGTAGGCCAGACAATAAATATGATATAAAAATAAGATTTATATTACTGTTGACATCCACTAGGTGCATGAACTTCTAGGTATTCTATATAAATCACATAATTATGGAAACAATATTATAATATAATTATTATTAGCATTGTGTATAGTAACAAAAGAAAGTTTGGAGTGACTAAGATCATTTTGAGAGATACACAGCTAAAATGATTGATAGAAAATTAAACTCAGGAAGGCTTACTTTTCATTACTTCAACTGAAGATCTTGTTATCTATTAAATTTTTATCTTAAGCTTATTCTCCTGATATTATGGACTTGTCTGGTAGATATCTGGTCTTTATTTTCTTAACAAAATGAGTGTTCTGAATGATGAGTAAAAGAGTATTAGTAGTATCACTTTCATTCTGCTTGCCATTATACTTTTGTAAAATTCCCACATCTTGTGCTTGCTAAAATTTTCTTGTCTCAAATGTATAAACTGTCCTGAG
>NW_026742275.1:0-4215 GCF_022355385.1 Mustela nigripes
GAGGGAGGGGGTTTGGGAGAAGGGGGTGGGATTATGGACATTGGGGAGGGTATGTGATTTGGTGAGTGCTGTGAAGTGTGTAAACCTGGTGATTCACAGACCTGTACCCCTGGGGATAAAAATATATGTTTATAAAAAATAAAAAATTATATATATTTTCAAAAAAAAAAAAAACTTACAGAGATTTTACATTCAGCAAATCTAAGACACCAGCCTGTGTCAGGCTCCAAGTCTGACACAGATTCCTCCCAGCACTGGAAGGGGTGTTAAGCCCCGTGGTCAGCATGCTGCATGTCCCGCTTCCTTAGGCACCACTAGTTCTCTCTTCACTCCTACCAGCATGTGACTTCTGAAAGCTCATCTATATCATGTTCCAGGCAGCCACCATTAACTGATCAGGACCGGCATCCAAAATGAGCCATCTTTGCCTTTGCTCATCTAGAACACAATGCTCTTCTTAAATTAAGCAGATTTTCTCCTTTCTTCCTGTGTAGCTGCACATTTGGCTCAAGTCCTATCATCTATCAACCAAAGATTTAGATTTGAATCAAAGTACCCTTTCCATGCCCATCTTCAACACAGAGATCTTCTCTGAATCAAGTCAAATGTTAAACCATTAATGTATTTCTTTTTATTGTGCTTTTAACTTTTTCGAAAGCATTCTAAATTACATTACTATTTCATTTCAGAAAATCCCTGTGAGCTAGGTTAAGCAGTGTATTATCTCCAAGAGAACTAAGGCCCAGAGAGTTGAAATGAATCACAGAAAATCACCCAGTGGGTGAGAGAAAAAAACTGGGTTGAAGGTCCGGGTTGCCTAGCAGCCACTCCACACCCTTCTCATGACTCCCCGCTGCCTCATGTTCCTCTACATCTCCCAGGGTGACAGCGCCTTAGCTTCAACAAGTAATGTTCCTGGGGCACCTGGGTGGCTCAGTGGGTTAAGCCTCTGCCTTCAGCTAGGATTGTGATCTCAGGGTCCTGGGATCGAGCCCTGCATTGGGCTCTCTGTTCAGTGGGGAGCCAGCTTCCCCCTCTCTCTCTGCCTGCCTCTCTGCCTGCTTGTGATCTCTCTCTCTCTCTCTGTAAATAAATAAATAAAATATTTAAAATTTTTTTAAAAAGTAAAAAATAAAAGATACTAACTTTAAAAAAAGAAAAAGAAATAATGTTCCCTCCCTTAGCCCCACTGGAGCTTACACACATATCCCCACACACAAACATGCCTAATATTCACACCTACTCATGCAGACAAGGATACCTACATGCACACAGAAAGAGATACCATACACATGAGCATGTGCATACCTACACTCAGGCAGCCAGGATATACCTACACACAGAAAGAGATCTCCACATAGAAAGAGATACACACACATGCTAAGAGAGAGAAAGAGACATGCAAAGAGATACACAGAGGCACAGCCTCAGAAAGACACACAGAGATACATAAAGAGGTGCACACACATAGAGGCACACACACAGACACACAAAGAGACACACACAGGGACATATACCTACACAGCAACCCACACACAGACACATACAAATACAAACACAGAGGCAGACACATACAGACACACACACACACACACACACACACACACACAAACTTTCATTTCACAGGCCCGGGTGGACAATCCCATTTTCCTGTGTGACTTTATCAATGTGAGCTGTGGAGAACGTCACGGCCCCTGACCTTGTTCCGTAAAGAGCAGGCCTCCCTCCGTGAGCTCAGTGATAAGAGCATGTTAGATGGGATATTATGGCTCCTAGCAGAACTTAGCAGTGGCATGTGGAGATCTGTACAGCACTCACCCACTTATTAATCAATCATTTATAACCTAGTCTGTGTTGAGAGATTCTCAGAGGCTATTATGCTTATTATGGGGAATCAGGAATGCATTGTAGCTGTCACACTGGGTTCTCATGACCCCATCTGGGGGCTAAAACCCTATTGTAACTGTCACATTTGCTTTAAGAACATGCTATTTGTCCCATCATCTGATTTCCCAAGAACAAAGCCATTTGTTCTTGGTACCAAAAATTGTAATGGATCTCTGTGGAGTGGTCAGGGGAGAGAAAGACCAAATATAAGATTGCGAAAATGGGAAAACACGTAAGAGTAATAAGAAAAGATTTCAAAGAGCAGGCTTTTTCAGGGTCTTAGGTTATGGAAATGATGAAAGTCATCTTTATTTTTCTTTCTTCTGGGCTTCCTGATTGAGCCAGACTCTCCTTACCAGAAGTTTACGTAGACACTATCAGTCGCCTCTCCAAATCTATTCTCTCTTGAGGCCCTTCTGTGGTGGCAGAGCCCCAGGCTGAGGAAGAATATTTGCTATATCCATAAAACCTGATGCTCAAGAAAAGTCATCTCATCTTTACCCCAAGATGGGTAGACACTATTTGGTTGAGCTGATCACAGTTAATTACATCCTTTTTCACAATGACTGACATGGGAAGGGACATCTGACCCAATTCTGGCCATGAGACACATGAGGAGAAGCTTGTTGATGAAGCTGCTGAGAAATGCTTTTTTCTCTACCTCTAGAGGTTGATGCATGAGATCATGATGCTTAGAGCTGCTGCTGTCCTCTTTACAGCTGCCAGGGGAGCTAGCTCACATGCTGATTGTGAGGTGGACGTTTTCTGTTTTGTTTTGTTTTTTAATGGCTGAAAATTCTTTGACACTCCTCTCAGAAGAGATGGTATCTCCATCCTCTCTTCTGGAATTTGGGAGGGTTTTTGAATACTTCAATCAATAGAACCTGACAGAAGTAACACCAGGTCATAAAAGGCCATACAACTTCTGCCTGTTTCTCTTGGAATACCCTCTTGGCATGCTCATTCCAAGGAAAGCCATCCACCGTATAAGAGGTCTGGTTACTCTGAGGTAAAGAAGCCAAGTGTACATTTTCCAGCTGATAGTCTCAGTGAAGATGTCCTCCAGCATCTCAAGGTTCCAGACATGTGAGTGAAAAAGCCAGCTCAGAAATGGAGTTTACAACCCTTACTGTTCCAATTCCCAGCTGTGAGAGTCACCTTTCATTGTTTAAGTCACCATCAGTCTTTCAAGAGACCCTGCTAAGGACCCAGAATCATGAAGCAGAAACAAATCATTCCTGCTATGCCTTATCAAAAGTCCCAACCCACAGAATCCATGAGTATAATAAAATGGATTTTTATACACCATTACCTTTTGAAGTAGCTTGCTTTGGTAGCAAAAGTAACTGGAACAAATGGCAAAGTAAAAAGATAGAAAAACCTGTCTTGTTGAATGGCAACACTGAGTGGCTAAATTAACCAACCCCGGAGCAGTCTCATCTCTAGGCTGCTGGTTATGTAAGCTAACTAATTTATTTAGTGTTTAAGCCCTTTTGAAATGGTGTATTAGCCTGTTTGAGCAGCCCTAACAAAATACCATAAACAGCATGTCTTAAACAACAGAAATTTGTATTCTCATAGTTCTGAAGGCCAGAAGTCCAAAATCCAGATGTTGGCAGGGTTAGTTTCTTCTGAGACCTCTCTCACTTGCTTACAGATGGCCACCTTCTTGTTACATCCTCACATTGCCTTTCCCCTATGTACACTCATCCCTGGTGTCTCTCTATATGCCCAATTTCCCCTTCTTACAAGGACTCCAGTTAGGTTGGATTAGGGTACCCTTAACAACTCCAATTTAACTTAGCTCTTCAAAGACTAACTCCAAATAGAGTCATATTCCAAAGTATTGAGGGTTAGAACTTCAACATATTAATTTGTAAGGACACAATTCAGACCACAATAGATGGGTTCCTTACTGCTGAAATCATCCTCAGAAATAAAATGAGATAAAAATGAATTAAACTAACTTAAACGCTGAATAACTCAAGAATTAAAGAAAGAGCAACATGACAGAACAGCTCCAAGAATGTCAGTGACTAGAATTGGGGGTTCAATGACATCCAAACATACCTCCCTTCTCTCTTTCACACATCTCTGATTCTCTCTGGTGTTTGCCTTCATTCTCTCCAGAGCCACCACACTGAGCATTATCTTACCTCTCTCACGGTGAAATACATCAGTCTCCCAGTGAATTATGAGAATGTTGAGGGGAATGAAGCTAGAACTGGCAGAGTTCCACACACCTGCTTAGGGAGAGCAGTAAGATTCTCATTGCTATAAGAAAGAATTAATCCGTGCTTCCCAGCTTCCAGAGTTGCCTACCATATG
>NW_026742276.1:0-4213 GCF_022355385.1 Mustela nigripes
ATAGTGGTTGTTTTTCTGTTTCCAGAATTGCTGTTCTTCTTCTCTTCGATCTGCCGATGGGTTTTCAGGTGTTTGCAATCTTTAGATAAGCTATCTAGCTGATCTCCGGCTAGCTGAAGCAGTCTCAGCTTGCTACTTCTCCGCCATCTTGACTCCTCCCCAGTATTCCATAGGTTTGTTAGCCTCTGCTTGCTGTTTTTCAATCCTTTTTCTTTCTGCTCCTCAGCTTCAATAATTTCCATTGTCCTGTATTTAACTTCACTGAGTCTTTCTTCTGCCTGCTTAAATCTTTCTTCTGCCTGCTTAGTATCCTTCTAGTGAGTTTTTAGTTTCAGTTATTATACTTTTTCAGCTCCAGGATGTTTTTTTATTTTCTTTTCAGGTTTTCTGTCTCTTTATTCATATTTCCATTATTTAGATGCCATTTTCTTGACTTTATCCACACTTTACTTAAATTATTTGATCATTTTTGAGATCATTGTTCTGAAGTTTTAAAAAATATATACCTGCCATGTCTTTTACAGAGATAGCTTCTGTTCAATTATTTTTTTTCTTTCAAATGAGCTATGTTTTTCCATTTTTTGTATTCTTTTTGATTTCTTTTTTTGTTCTATGTTAGACATTTGAATCTAATCATGCAGTAACTCTATAAATTGGATTGTTCCCCTTCTTCAAGATTTGCTGCCTTTTGCAATTGTTTTTGTTTGTTGTTTTCATTTTTTTGTTGTTGTTAAGGCTATCTATTTACCAAGAATCAGCCTGAGATATAAACAATATTTTCTTATTTTTTTCTAAACTTCCCTTCAAAATGCACAATAGTTTTCTAATATCTTCTGTATATACCATAGTTTTTGAGTGTCCTAGTCTTTAATGTCTGCCTCCTGAAAAGGTAAAACCAAGAACTGAATGGGAGAAAAAAAGGGCACTAGCTCTTTAAAATTCCCTGGAAGTCATATCAGTCAGAGAGGAAGGGTCTATCAACAATAGGGGGACCTGCTAATAATGGCTACCTGTTTCTTTGTCTGCACCTCTGTGATCAGAAGCTAAAATCAGCTGTGATCACAGATCCTCAATATCTTGAGGACAGGTTTTTTTTTTTTTTCCTATGCTGTCTTTCACAAGCTATGTGTAAACTGCTCCAGGAATGCATGCACAGCTGTTTGTCATGCACATATTGTTGAAGGTAAGGGATAGGACTCTGCTAAGAGCTAAGATCTGAGATTGACCATAGTTATTGTCCAAATATTCTCCAAATTTGCAGCCTTCAACAGATTGCAGAGTTCTAAAATAGTTATATCAGAAAGATTCTGACAGGGTAATTTTTGTTTACGTGGGGAGTCAAATTCCTGGTGCATCCTACTCTACCACCTTCCCTCACACAAGCCCCTCCCCCCGTTTTAAGGTTTATAAAATTTATTTGTTTGAGAGAGAGATAGAGAGACAGAGGGAGCATGAGCAGTGGGAGGGGCAGGGGGGAAGGGAATAGAACCAGCAGACTCCCCACTGAGTGAGGAGCCCTATGCAGGGAATCTCAGGAGGATCTCAGGACCCCAAGATTGTGACCTGGGCCGAAATCAGATGCTTAACCAAATGATCCACCCAGGTGGCCTCCTCTCACACAAGTTTTAAAAACATCTTTCATTGAATATTATATTGTTTTTTTAATTACATATTATTGAATATATTCTTCATGTTTTAGTTTTTGTCCCCATGACTTATTTTATAACTGGAAGCTTGTACCTCTTTTTTTTTTTATTTTTTATTTTTTATAAACATATATTTTTATCCCCAGGGGAACAGGTCTGTGAATCACCAGGTTTACACACTTCACAGCACTCACCAAAGCACATACCCTCCCCAATGTCCATAATCCCACCCCCTTCTCCCAAACCCCCTCCCCCCAGCAACCCTCAGTTTGTTTTGTGAGATTAGGAGTCACTGATGGTTTGTCTCCCTCCCAATCCCATCTTGTTTCATTTATTCTTCTCCTACCCACTTAAGCCCCCATGTTGCATCACCACTTCCTCATATCAGGGAGATCATATGATAGTTGTCTTTCTCTGCTTGACTTATTTCGCTAAGCATGATACGCTCTAGTTCCATCCATGTTGTTGCAAATGGCAAGATTTCATTTCTTTTGATGGCTGCATAGTATTCCATTGTGTATATATACCACATCTTCTTGATCCATTCATCTGTTGATGGACATCTAGGTTCTTTCCATAGTTTGGCTATTGTGGACATTGCTGCTATAAACATTCGGGTGCATGTGCCCCTTTGGATCACTACATTTGTATCTTTAGGGTAAATACCCAATAGTGCAATTGCTGGGTCATAGGGCAGTTCTATTTTCAACATTTTGAGGAACCTCCATGCTGTTTTCCAGAGTGGCTGCACCAGCTTGCATTCCCACCAACAGTGTAGGAGGGTTCCCCTTTCTCCGCATCCTCGCCAGCATCTGTCATTTCCTGACTTGTTGATTTTAGCCATTCTGACTGGTGTGAGGTGATATCTCATTGTGGTTTTGATTTGTATTTCCCTGATGCCAAGTGATATGGAGCACTTTTTCATGTGTCTGTTCGCCATCTGGATGTCTTCTTTGCAGAAATGTCTGTTCATGTCTTCTGCCCATTTCTTGATTGGATTATTTGTTCTTTGGGTGTTGAGTTTGCTAAGTTCTTTATAGATTCTGGACACTAGTCCTTTATCTGATATGTCGTTTGCAAATATCTTCTCCCATTCTGTCAGTTGTCTTTTGATTTTGTTAACTGTTTCCTTTGCTGTGCAAAAGCTTTTGATCTTGATGAAATCCCAGTAGTTCATTTTTTCCCTTGCTTCCCTTGCCTTTTGCGTTGTTCCTAGGAAGATATTGCTGCTGCAGAGGTCTAAGAGGTTGCTGCCCGTGTTCTCCTCAAGGATTTTGATGGATTCCTTTCGTACATTGAGGTCCTTCATCCATTTTGAGTCTATTTTTGTGTGTGGTGTAAGGGAATGGTCCAATTTCATTTTTCTGCATGTGGCTGTCCAATTTTCCCAGCACCCTTTATTGAAAAGGCTGTCTTTTTTCCATTGGACATTCTTTCCTGCTTTGTCGAAGATTAGTTGACCATAGATTTGAGGGTCTATTTCTGGGCTCTCTATTCTGTTCCATTGATCTATGTGTCTGTTTTTGTGCCAGTACCATGCTGTCTTGATGATGACAGCTTTGTAATAGAGCTTGAAGTCCGGAATTGTGATGCCACCAATGTTGGCTTTCTTTTTCAATATCCCTTTACCTATTCGAGGTCTTTTCTGCTTCCATATAAATTTTAGCATTATTTGTTCCATTTCTTTGAAAAAGATGGATGGTACTTTGATAGGAATTGCATTAAATGTGTAGATTGCTTTAGGTAGCATAGACATTTTCACAATATTTATTCTTCCAATCCAGGAGCATGGAACATTTTTCCATTTCTTTGTGTCTTCCTCAATTTCTTTCATGAGTACTTTATAGTTTTCTGAGTATAGATTCTGTGTCTCTTTGGTTAGGTTTATTCCTAGGTATCTTATGGTTTTGGATGCAATTGTAAATGGGATTGACTCCTTAATATCTCTTTCTTCTGTCTTGCTGTTGGTATAGAGAAATGCAACTGATTTCTGTGCATTGATTTTATATCCTGACACTTTACTGAATTCCTGTATAAGTTCTAGCAGTTTTGGAGTGCATTCTTTTGGGTTTTCCACATATAGTATCATATCATCTGCGAACAGTGATAATTTGACTTCTTCTTTGCCGATTTGGATGCCTTTAATTTCCTTTTGTTGTCTGATTGCTGAGGCTAGGACCTCTAGTACGATGTTGAATAAGCTTGTACCTCTTAATCCACTTTATCTACTATATATATCCCCCCAGACCTTCCCCTCAGGCAACCACCAGTTTGCTCCCTATGAGTCTATTTATTTATTTTGTTTTTTAGATTCCACATATAAATGAAATAATGTTATTTGTCTTTTTCTAGCTGACTTATTTCACTTAGCATGATACCCTCTAGATCCATCCATGTTGTTGCGAATGACCAGATTTCATTTTTTTAAATTAAATTTATTTATTTTCAGCATAACAGTCTTCATTATTTTTCCCCATACCCAGTCCTCCATGCAATCAGTGCCCTCTATAATACCCACCACCTGGTACCCCAACCTCCCACCCCCCCGCCACTTCCAACCCCTCAGA
>NW_026742277.1:0-4212 GCF_022355385.1 Mustela nigripes
GCCAATATCAGTAAAGAATACAGATGCCAGAATTCTTGAAAAAAGTTGGCAAACCACATTTAACAATACAGTAAAACAATAATTCACCACAATCAAGCGAGACTTAATCTGGGAGTATAAGAATGGTTCAATATTTACAAAATCCATTGATACTACATTAACAAAATGAAGGATAAAAATGGTACCTTACTTGATGTGGAAAAGTCATAGCAAAACTCAACATCTGTTCATGATACAAACTCAAAAGTGGGATTAAATGGAACACATACCTCAAACGTAATAAAGGCCACTTATGGAAAAACCCACAGGTAATAGAACACTTAATGGTTAAAGATAGCTTTTCCTCTAAGAGCAAGAGCAAGACAAGGATTCCACTCTAATCACTTTTATTCAGCATAACCTGAAGTCCTAACCACAGCAATCAAACAAGAAATAAAAGCCATCCAAATTGGTAAAGAAGAAGTAAAACTGTCACTATTTGCAGATGACATGATACCATACATAAAAAGCCCTGAAGACTCCACCAAAAAGGTAGCAGAAAACAAAATTTTACAAGACTCCATTTAAAGTTATACAAAAAAGAATAAAATACTTAGGAATAAACTTAAGAAAAAGATGTACCCTGAAAACTGTAAAACACTGATGAAATGGAAAAGTAGATGAACAAAGGGAAGATACTATGTTCACAGATTAGAATACTATTGGTAAAATGTTCACTCCACCCAGAGCAATCTACAGATTCAAACCAATTCCTGTGTAAATACCAACAGCATTTCTCACAACACTGGATTAGTCCTAAAATTTGTATGGAACTACAAAAATCCTGAATAACTAACACAATCTTGAGAAAGAGTAAAGACTGAGGTATCAAAATACCAGGTATTTCAAGATTATATTGCAAAGCTGCAGTAATCAAAAAATTATGGTAATGGCACATAAATCAACACACAGATCAATGGCACAGAGGTAATATGTATCAAAGAGGTAATATGTACCTCTTTCAATAGGAGAGCCCCAAAATAAATTCAAGCTTGTATGGTCAATCAATCTATTACAGGGAGACAAGAATATACAATAGGGAAAAGACAGTTTCTTCAATAAATGGTGCTGGGAAAACTAGACAGCTACATGCAAAAGAATGAAACTGGACCACTTTCTTTTACCACACATAAAATAAACTCAAAATGGATTAGTGAACCTAACCAGACTTGAAACCATAAAACTCCTAGAGGAAAACATAAGTACTAATCTGTTTGAGGGTGGCCACAGCAACATTTTTCTAGATAGGTCTCCTGAGGCAAGGGACACAAAACCAAAAATAAACTATCGGGGCTACACCAAAATAAAAATATTTAGCATAGCAAAGAAAATGATAAACAAAATGAAAAGGCAACCTACTAAATGGGAGAAGATATTTGCAAATGATGTATTTGATAAGGGGTTAATATCCAAAATATTAATTTGGATAATTAATACATAAAGAACTTACACTACTCAACAAACACACAAAAAAATCTGATTAAATGGGCAGGGAACCGAATATACATTTTTCCAAAGATGAACTACACGTGACCAACAGACACATGAAAATGTGCTCTCCATCACTAACCAGGGATATACACATCAAAACCACAATGAGATCTCCTTTTAACTATCAGAATGGCTACTATCAACAAAAAATAACCAGTGTAGGTAAGGCTATGGAGAAAAAAAGAACCCTCATGCATAGATGGGGGTAATATAAATTGGTGCAACCACTATAGTAAACAGTATGGAGTTTCCTCAAAAAATTAAAAATAGAAATACCATTGATTTAGTAATTCTATTGTTGAATATTCACCCTCAAAATTGAGAACACTAGCTTGAAAAGGTATTTCCATCCCAATGTTTATTGCATTATCATTTAAAATAGCCAAGACATGGAACAACTCAAGAGTCCATTGATCTATGAATAGATGAAAATATGTATACACACACACGCACGCGTGCATGCAAAATAATACTCATCCATAAATAATGAGCTCTTGCCATTTGCAACAACATGGATGGACCTAAGGAGTATTACGCTCAATGGAGTTAGACAATGAAGAACAAATGTTGTAGGATTTCACCTGTGCATGGAATCTAAAAAAAAATCAGAAGCAGATGCAAGGGTGCTTGGGTGGCTCAGTCAGGTAAGCATCTGCCTTCCCCTCAGGTCATGATCTCAGGGTCCTGGGATCAAGCCCCTTGTTGGGCTCCTGGATCAGCAGGAGGCTGCTTCTCCCTCTCCCCCTGCTCATACTCTCTCTCTCTCTCAAATGAATAAATAAATTCCCCATAAATACAGAGAACAAACTTGTGGTTGCTAGGGGGAAGGAGCCTGTGGGATGGGTAAAATGGGTGAAAGGGGAAGTAAGGTGCAGGTTTCTGGTTATGGAAAGAGTCATAGGGATAAAGGGTAGGATATAGAGAATATAGTCAATGATACTGTAATAGAATTGATTGGTGACACATGGTAATTACACTTGTGAGCATAACATAAGGCATAGATATGAATCACCATGATGTACAAATGAAATTAGCATAACTTTATGTGACCAGCTATACATCAGTAAATAAAACAAAAAAATGAGCCTTAAAGTATCCCAAAAATGAAAAAAAAAAAAAAAGACAAAAACAAAGACTAAACAAATTTGAAAAGGGTTTAGAGAAGGGCAATCCAACAGCCAAGGAGACAGAAAAGATATAGGATAATGAGACAATGACTCAATTATAAGAAATAATGACTTGAGAAAGTTAACACTAACTTTTTTTTTTCCGGTTCTCCACAAAGAGAATACTCCATGCTTCTTGAAAGAACGATTTTAGGGCAAATAAACATTGGTACTCTATTCCTTAAGAGCCATCAACTCACATTTTCTTAAGAGAAAATAAAATGCTCACAGGCTCATTAACCCAAGATTTAAAGCCTAGAATTGAACTACCTCATAAAGTTCTAGCTACCTTACTATGAACTTGTTATGCATGTGTTAATTACAGGCTATATCCTTAATTCTGAGGTCTGTGTGGAAGAAAACATTTGTGATATGATCTTTGGAGTATGCCCCATTCTTGAAATTTTTGCCTATCTTTTCTTCTATGATACTATATAGTTTTGGACTACTTTTGGTTTTTGTTTGGATGAATAAAAATAAATGACTCTAACATTCATTTGTTTGACCATCCATTGATCTATATACACATCCACTAATCCATTTTGAACTCTTATGATCCTTGCATTGTGCTGAACATTATAGATATATAAAATATAGTAATTAAGTAAGCCCCTACATGCTACTACAGATTCCACAGATTTAAATATAACATCCCACCATTTGTTGTAATCTGACTCATTTTTTAAAAAGATCTTGCACTTAATATCTTCTGAAACATTCCAAAAATGTCATCCACTAAAAATCACCAAAGACTCAGTAACACTTTTCCATTTGTCGATTTTGGGAAGGTACTCTCATGTCTGGGTCTCTAGTTATAAACACACACATATTCACATAATAGCTCTCATGTCCACTCAGAACTTGAATGCAAGCTTAAGTATAGGAATTATTTTTATTCATTTTCATAGCTCATTGATACTCAATGCTGATTACATTTCCTACCATTTCATTTGGGAAAGATGGGACTGATCTTGGTAGAATATTCTCATGTTCTTAATTGTTAATATATTAGAGGTTTATATATTTAAAGTTTTCAATGGTGACAGATATAGAGTAACATAATTATTAACAACTACCAAAAATTAGAAGTTTAAAATACTTGTAATTGTGTCAGATAAACTTAAGAAATTCGGTTCTAGTAATCTTCTGGAGGCATTGATCCTTATAGTCATACATCCAAAGAAGCACGTCAGTGCTTATTCAAAGTTATGTTATTTTAAACTAAAAGTGGATGTGAAACAATATTAGTATTGAAGAAGTACTTTAGAAGACGTTAAGAAATGTCTTCTATACTTAGGAGTTAAAAATATAAGTCAGAAAATACCATAGTAGAGCAACAGATTTTTTTTTTAAATTATCTTCAGTATATATTTAACTTTTAGATATGTTGCAGGGAATATGTCAGTTACATATTAGATTTTTAATGTTTTAGCTACAAAAGATATTTCAAGCAATGTCCACAATAGCCAAACTATGGAAAGAACCTAGATGTCCATCAACAGATGAATGGATCAAC
>NW_026742278.1:0-4209 GCF_022355385.1 Mustela nigripes
TTAGGCATGGCAACATGACTTGCTGTGCCAATGAAATTTAAGCAGAAATTGCATGTAGAATGTTTACACAGAAGTGACACAGGTCAATTCCAGACAGAAGCTTTTAAGAGCCAGTGTTTGATTCATCACATCTCCTCTACCCTGCTATGATGATCATGAATATATATATATATGTATATATATATATGTATATGTACATACACACATATATATGTACATATACACATATATATAAATGGAGCCTCTGACATCCTGTGTTGCTCCAGACTTTGATGATCAGAGCACAGCTTTCCTGCCACCTGACTATCTGCTCTAGAGAATCTTGACTGGTATTGTATTATATAAAGTAGCTTCCTCATCCCCCCATCACCCTTTAGCACATCTTCAGATTTAATTTTCATTATAGTACTATATGATTTTTGAAATCACCTCATTCATGAATAGTATAAAAGAATGTTTATGTCATTTTCAACCGTATCCTCAGCACACAATAATGGCACCTAAAGGTTATTCAGAACTCAATAGATATTTGTTGAATTATTAAATGCACAGCATATAAATACTTTCATTAAGAGCTTTAAGGTGGACTAACTTTATGCTAAATTCTACTTTATATGGAATAATTGCATGGTATTTATATCAAAATTTAAAAATACATGATGTTCATTTTATTGAAGTCTAAGTCCTAGGATATAGACACAACTTCATTGTTTCACAGTCAAACTCTTTTCATGAATAAAGTTAAAATGTATTATCAGTGGTCTAAACACACCAATTGAAAAACAGAAATTGTCAGAGCAGATCAAAAAACACAACCCATCTATACTTTGTCTACAAGAAACCACTTTAAACATTAACACACGTATAAATTAAAAGTAAATGGATAGAGAAAATATACCATAGTAATATGAACGAAAAGAAAGCAGAAATAGCTGTATTAATTTCAGAGAAAGAAAACTTCAAATAAAGTTATCCATGATAAGGAAGGCATTACGTAAGGATGAAGTAGCCACTTCTCCAAAAAGATGTAATAATGCTTAACATGCATGCCCCTAACAACAGAGTCAAACTACGTAAGGCATAAACTGATACAAAGGCAAGGAAAAATAGATGAATCCACTATCATAACTGGAGACATCAACATCTCTCTCAGATCAAGCAGACAAAAAAATCAGTAAGAACATAATGCCATCAATCAACTGGATACAATGGGCATCTGTAGACTATTTCATCCAAGAAAACCAGAATTCACATTTTTCTCAAGTTTCCATGGTACATTTGCTAAGATAGATCACATTCTGTGCCATAAAATACCCCTTAACAAATTTTTTAAAAATATCATACAATGCCTGCTCATAGACCACAGTGGAATTAAACTAGAAATCAGTGACAGAAAGATAGGTAAAAGTCTCAAACTGCACAGAGATTAGACAACACACTTACAAATAACACATGGGTCAAAGAAGAAATCTCCAGTGGAATTTTTCAATATTTTGAACTGTGGGGTGCCTGGGTGACTATTCCTTTCAACTTGAGTCATGGGATTGAGCCCTGAAATGGGCTCCACACTCAGCAGGGAGTCTGTTTGAGGAGTCTCTCCCTATGCCCCTCCTCCCACTCTTTCTCTAAAATGAATAAATAAATCTTAAAAAAGAAAATATTTTGAACTAAATGAAAATTAAAAATACAACAACTCATCAACAATTTATGGGATACAGCAAAAGCAGTACATAGAAGGAAATTTATAACAGTGATTGCATATATTGGAAAAGAAGAAATATCTATAATAAGCAATTTAAGTTTCTACCTTAGGAAACTAGACAAAGAAGAGCAAATTACATCCAAACAAAAAATAAGAAAGTACTAAGAATTAGAGCAGAAATCAGTGCAATTGAGAATAGGAAATCAGTAGAGAAAAGCAAGTGGACCAAAAGCTGGTTCTTTGAAGAGATCAAAAAAATTGGTAAGCCTCTAGCCAGGCAAACTAAGAAAATAAGAGAGAGAACACATACTACCAATATCAAAAATGAAAGAGAGAAATCACTATAGATTCCATGGAAATTTAAAAAAAAATAAAATAAAATACTATGAGTAACTCCATGCCCACAGTTTTGATAACCTAGATGAAATGAACCAATTCCCAGAAAGACACGATCTGCCAAAATTCAAACAAAAATAAACAGATGATCTAAATAGGCCTATATGTATTAAAGAAACTGAATCAATAATTGATAATCTTACAAAACAGAAATAACAAAGCAGATAGGTTAGGTTCACCAGTGAATTCTTTCAACTATTTAAGGAAAGAATTATACCAGTTCTCCATAATCTGCTTCAGAAGATAGAACAGAGATAATACTTCCTAACTCATTCTATGGAGTTGCCATTATCCCAACACTAAAAACCAGATTAAAAAATAAACACAAAAAGAAAAGAATATTATAGACCAATATCTTAAGAACATGGATTCAAAAATTCTCAAAAATATATTAGCAAATTGAACTCCCAAAAAGAATAAAAAGAATTATATATCATGACCAAGGAGAGGTTATCCCTTGTATACAAGGTTGGTTCAACATTTGAAAATCAAGTAATGTAATCTATTACATCATCAGACCAAAAAATAAAAATCACATGATTATATCATTTGAAAAAGCTCAAAAAGCATTTGACATAACCCAACACTTATTCACAATAAAAACTTAGTAACCTAGGAAAAGAGGGGAACATCCTCATAGATAAAGACTATCTATAAAAATCCTACAGCTAACATCATACTTGTTCATGAGAAACTCTAACCTTTTCCACTAAGATAAGGTAAAAGCAGAGATGTCCATCTCACCACTCTTTTTCAAAACCATGTATGAAATCCTTGCTAATGAAATCAGGCAAGTAAAAGAATAAAAATGTATTCAGATTGGGAAGAACACAAAACTGACTTTAGCAGATGACATGATAGGTTGTACAGAAAATACAAAATGACCAAAATACTCCTGGAACTGATAAGCAATTATAGCAAGGTTGCAGGATATAAGGTTAATATACAAAAGTCAATGGTCTTCCTATAGATGAACAATGAACAAGTGTAATTTGAAATTAAAACACAATACCATTCTAACTGGTGTAAGGTGATATCTCAATGTGGTTTTAATTTGAATCTCCCTGAGGGCTAGTGATGATGAACATTTTTTCATGTGTCTGATAGCCATTTGTATGTCTTCATTGGAGAAGTGTCTGTTCATATCTTCTGCCCATTTTTTGATATGATTGTCTGTTTTGTGTGTGTTGAGTTTCAGGAGTTCCTTATAGATCCTGGATATCAACATTTTGTCTGTACTGTCATTTGCAAATATCTTCTCCCATTCCGTGGGTTGCCTCTCTGCTCTTTGTTCTCTCTCTCTCTCTTTTTTGAGAATATGAAAAGTGTCCTGTGATTAATTTTTTAAAATTTATTTTAATTTATTTTCAGCATAACAGTATTCATTATTTTTTCACCACACCCAGTGCTCCATGCAATCCATTCCCTCTATAATACCCACGACCTAGTACCCCAACCTCCCACCCCACCACCACTTCAAACCCCTCAGATTGTTTTTCAGAGTCCATAGTCTCTCATGGGTCACCAAACTGTGGAAAGAACCAAGATGCCCTTCAAGGGATGAATAGATAAGGAAGATGTGGTCCGTATACACTATGGAGTATTATGCCTCTATCAGAAAGGACGAATACCCAACTTTTATAGCAACATGGACGGGACTGGAAGAGATCATGCTGAGTGAAATAAGTCAAGCAGAGAGAGTCAATTATCATATGGTTTCACTTATTTGTGGAGCATAACAAGTAGCATGGAGGGCATGGGGAGTTAGAGAGGAGAAGGAGTTTGGGGAAATTGGAAGGGGAGGTGAACCATGAGAGACTATGGACTCTGAAAAACAATCTGAGGGTTTTGAAGGGGCAGGGGTGGGAGGTCGGGGTACCAGTTGGTGGGTATTATAGAGGGCACAGATTGCATGGAGCACTGGGTGTGGTGCAAAAATAATGAATACTGTTATGCTGAAAATAAAAAAAATCCAGAAAAAAAAACACAATACCATTTACAATAGCACCGCCAAAACAAAATATTTAGGTATAAATATATCAAAATATGTATAAGATCTTTCTGAGGAAAACCACAAAACTCTGATGAATAAAATCAAAGAAGAACTAGAT
>NW_026742279.1:0-4206 GCF_022355385.1 Mustela nigripes
CCCCCCCAGGATACTGAAAATCTACTTTCACATGTAAAAATTACTTTGGGAACTTCTTTATCTCTGCTCCCCACCCCTGCCCTCAAGATATACATTGGCAATCATCTCCCAAGCATATACCCACTGATACACATCAGAAGAGTCTCTTCCCTGAGTTTTTACTAAATAGTAAAAATGACCTTTCCCTAACAATAGCTAGCCCCCTCAAGGTCTTGGAAACCTTGTTTATAAAATACCTTGGAGGCTTGTGCTATCCCTAACCTCCTCCCAAATTGAAAGTATATAATCAGCCACTCTTCATGACCCTCTCTCTCTACTCCAAATAAATAAATATTTTTTAAATAAAATAAAATAAATGACATTTTTTAAATGAAAGAAGGAATAGGAATGAAATATTTGAATATTAATGTACATCTATTTCTCAAGCATAAAATAGTCAAGACACTGGATTAAAACTTACATACAAGAAAAGAAAGAAAATATTCATAACTATAGTTGACTCTATGAATCCCAAACTAGGGCATACATACCAAAGAAAAAAAAATCATAAATGTTAGAGAGAAAAAAAATAATTCAATAATAAAGAAACAAGAATCAGACTGACAGAAATTTTTTAAATAACATCAGATATAAAAAAGAATGAAGTAATAGCTTTATTATCTTGAAAAAAATAATCACAAATGTAAACATTTAGATCCTTATAAAATGTCATTGGAATAGGAAGGCATAATAAAAAAAATATTTTCTGGAATACAGACCACAGATAATTTGCATTAATTTGTGTAGGCAGCACTTAAATACTAATATTATTTTAACAGTTAAAATGTACTGTATGACCTATGGTGTGGGGGAAAAGAGGATGACCAAGCCATCTTGAAATAATTCAGTTTTATGAAAAAAATAAAAAGATCGAAAAAAAGACTTGAAGAAAAGAGAGATAAAACATATGCATAATAAAAATAAATAAATAAATAAACAACCGGAGTGCCTGGGTGACTTAGTCGATTCAAGTTTCTGCCTTCGGCTAAGGTGATGATCCCAGGGTCCTGGTAATGAGCCCTGCATCAGGCTCCCTCTTCAGTGGAGAGTCTGCTTCTCCCTCCCATTGAGTAAAAAAATTTGACTTATTTATTTGAGAGAGATAATCTTTAAATTTTACTTATTTATTTGAGAGAGAGTGAGAAAAGAAAAACATGCACACAGCAGGGGGAATAACAGAGGGAGAGGGAGAAGCACCCCACTGAGGAGGGAACCCCCTGCGGGCTCTATCCCATGACCCGGTATTATGACCTGAGCTATAGGTAGACACTTAACTGACTGAGCCACTCAGGTACCCCAATGAATACAATCTTTAAAAATACTACTACTATTACTAATAATAATAATAAATAATATTTCAGATAGTATGATTTTTTTTAATGTAAGACTTGGTATAAAAACAGGATGACATTCTTGTCTAATTATAGCAAAAGACTTTGATAAGTTTAGATGCAGTAGTACATAAAAAATTTAACTTCTTTCATTAATTGATAATTTAATTAGATTAAATTAAGAGACATCAAAATTTAGAGAATCTAATAGTCGTGATCTATTAATAAATGTAGCCATCCTGACCCCAAAACAATAGTCTTCAGTAAGTTTATAAGCATAAGTTGAACATTTACACAAACAAGCCATTATTTACCCCAGAAGTATATGCCAATAAATTCCTAGAGTTAAATATCAGGCTATAGTTTTGAAGAATAAGGCAATAAAATTAGAAAACAATGACCAAAATATTAAATTCATATAATTGGAAGTTAACTTCATACCTAAAAAGAAATAATACAGCTAATTCAGAAATTTTTAGAATTACAGTACTTTGGTAATATCAACTCTCAAAATGAGTAACGGACAGGTGGGGCTAGGGAGGAAGAGATCCATAGGGAACTTTGTGAACAGGCTCTCAGAAATCCCCAAAATGTGGTGTGGGAAACCAGAGTAAAGAGATAAATTGGACCACCCTACCCCAGGGAAGAGCACCCTAATCAGGCATGTGGGATGGAGAACCACCCTGCCCTAGGTGTATGGAGTGGGTCATGTGGGGTGGGTGTCTCTATGATAAACACCTGTAACCAAAAAAGAAAAATCAGACCCTAAAAAGGAGGTAAGCCATTGCAGCAGTTATTGATAGAGATGTTAAAAGGATTAAAGTTGCCTGGTTACCTTTTTATAAAAAATAAACCCTGAAGGCACTCATTGTTAACTGTGTGGGGACCCCTCTTAGTTGTGAGAGCTTTTTCTATATATTCACTTGATAAACTTCTGTCACTTACTCACTCTCCATTGCCCACGAGATTCCTTCTTTGACTCCAAGAGACAAGAACCTAGCTCTCCCACATCATTCCCTAGAGTTAAGTATCAGGCTATATTTTCCAATGATAAGGCAATAAAACTAGAATAGAATGACCAAAATATTAAGTCCATGTAACTGGAAGTTAACTTTATACCTAAAAAGAAATAATACAGCTAATTCAGAAATATTTAGAATTACTGTACTATGGTAATATCATTTGTGAAAATAAGTGACAATAATTAAAGGTATGAAGGAAATCTAAAAGTTTAATTGTATTAATTCAAAAGAAAAACAAAACAATACAACAAAAACACCAAAGCATAAAACAACAAAACAAAACAAAAAGAATATAAAGGCAAAACCTAAGAACGACAGCAGTAATAACAAAATCTTATAGAAACAAACAAATTTTTGGAATAGATTAATAAGAAAGATTTGACCAATGAGTACTGGTCAGGAATACTCAGAGATGATGAGATAAAATAAAATACTAAATGAAATGTATAAAAACTAAATTATAGACCTAAGAGACTGATTAAAAGTGCTTCCAGAAAAAGAGTCTAATATGAAGACAATAAAATTAACAGCACCATAGAAAAAACTGTATTTGTGACATAAGGGATCAATTAGAGATGATAAAGTATTTCCTTAAATATCAAAGATAACAATTAGACTCAGTGGCTCAGTCAGCTAAGCCTCTGCCTTCACCTCAGATCATGATCCCAAGGCCCTGAGACTGAGCTTGACTCCCTGCTTGGTGGGGAACCTGCTTCTTCTTTTCCCTCTCCCTCTGCAGCTTCCCCTGCTTGCGCTTGTTCTCTCTCTCTCTCTCAGTCTCTCTCTCATAAAATAAAATTTTAAAAGTTAAAAAAAATAAGAAATAAGCATTAAAGATTAATCCAGAAGGTAAAAATATTTATTAAAGTGATTAATTAATTTATATTAAAATTAAATATTTCCTTGCAATTAAGTGCAGTGTGGAGAAAAAGTTAATAGACAACTGACATAGGAATGAACCATACTTAAAATATTTAAAACTGACAAGGAATTATTAGATTTAGACTCCATGATGATCTCTATGTATGTGCATATAAAACACCTTAAAATACTTTGTAGGAATGTGCTACAGGAAATTAAAGAGACAGGGATATAAAGGGGGAAAAATATCTCAACTTGAAATGACTAGTTGGTTGCCACTGTGTTTTATTTATATTTTCCACCACTTTCTTGGTCAATGAAATTATTTTACATGTATCTATTATTATCTTGTAGGACATGTTACACTAATATCATTATTAATGAAGTTGAGAATAAGAATATGATGCCTCATTTCATCATAATTGTTAAAAATGATCCCTAAGCTGGTAAATGCAGGAAGCCAGAAACAGAAATAATATTTAGCGCCAGTTCAAAAGCTTGTCAACCTGGAACCTGTAAGAAAATCCACTAGATCCTGAAAATAATGAGTGATTTGAGGAAACTGGACAGGGATATAGATTTCCAGATGCTTTTTACTTATAATGGCAATAACAACTTAGACAAGGTAAAGGAAAAAATCTATTAATTGGCAGTAGGAAAATTATAAAAAAATATAAACCATAAGCCAATGAACTTGGGAAAATTATGAAGAATCTACATAAATATAAAAAGAAACAATATATATTTGCCAAGGCACATTCACATTTTAAAAAAATAAGATGAAAGGGGAACAATATGCCATAATACATATATCAATGTTTTTCATAGAAGTTTAGTATAAAAAATAAACATTTTAAATAATTTATTTGGAAATTGATATCACATATCTGAAAAACTTGGAAGAAGAAATGGATAACCATGACTAAACAAATGTAGCAGAAAAATGATTTACA
>NW_026742280.1:0-4205 GCF_022355385.1 Mustela nigripes
TGTGTGTGTGTGTGTGTGTGTGTGTATGACCCTGGTAAAAAAGAATTCCAAGTTCCCACATTAATCATTAACAACCTTGATAGTGTTTACCACCTGTCCTGGTATTCTAAATACACTTGCTAGTCTAGGATTTTCAGCTGACATCAAGTTTCAGTCAACTGTATTTCCACTATATTTTTTCCATCTTAGGATACATTTGTTCTTCAAAAAGTTTTCCAGCTAAATATCCATGCCTTTCTCAGTGAATTATTGATTTGTCTTGAGTAGAAGTATTATAAGTCCTTTTTAATTGTTGCTCTGAAAATGTTTGGACTCTGCATATAATGCTTTTGGTGTTCTTAAAGTCATCCCCAAGCTCTTGGCTATTTCTGGGTCAAGTGCAAAGGCAGTCTACAAATGGAACGATTCTTATAGATAGTATTCAGGATTAGCTAAAGAATGATTATAAAGGCAACATGGTATGACAAGCATCAAAGCATATTTTCTTTAATAATATAGTCTACTCAAGATTTCCAATTGTATTCTTATACCCTATTTATGTGTTATTATTAGGAAATTATGTATTCTACATAACTAATTTTAAATTAAAACACCCTTATGTGTGTTTCATTAAGTAGATGTTCAAAACTTTTTTTGAAAAGGGTATGATATTTCAATCTTAATCATTTTACATTAAGTATTTCCAAAACATATGACACACTTGTTTGCTTTATTAAATACAAAATTCTAAATTTATTCGACTCTTTCTGGATTATTAGCATTATGCCAACTGATCTATAATAAAAATTTAGACTTGTTTTTGTTGTTGTTGGTTTATCTTCTTTCTTCAGTCTTCCCTTCCTTTATTAGCTCTTTCCAATGTATTTTAGCTTTGAGCAAAATGACCAAATCCTGAGAATTATAAGAAAAGAGTACAAGCCAGGAGGGGCTGGAAGTCAGTTAGCCCAAGCTCTAGTCCTGATTAATTCTTAACAAATGATATGAGGCTTGGCAACCCCTCTGCTCCAGCTTCAGTTACCTGATTTGAAAGGTATATGAGTGACAAGATCTTGAAGATCCCCTCCAGTTCTAGAAGTTCCCTTCTATAGTTCACCCCTCCCTGGGAATAGCCATCCTGCCAATCATTCACCACACTCCCAATCTTCACACTCACACTTCAGCCTGGAAAGTGCTTCTTCCACCAGGACACTCAACACCTTGCCCCACCTTCTTACTGTTTCTCTGGTCCCAATGAGACATCACCACTTCTGGGGCACCTTCTTCGAAGCTCTAAATCTTGGATTATATGTCTCACCTGGTGATTCCAATAACATACCTACCACATTGTATGTGCTATGTTTAATTGTCTATATTGCTTCATCAAACAGGGTACAGCTGGTCGGAAGGGGCTTACTTTCATTGTCCCACAGCCCTAGCATGGGTCCTGGAATGTAAGGGTATGGGCCGGGGGACTTAATGAAAAAAACACTTTATTCATTCAGGAAATCAATAAGCCCAAATGACATTGAAACTCCCTAAAAAAAAGATGATGCAAGATTTCAGAACAGTGGTTTTCTTTGTTTTCTTCTATGGGGACTAAAACAGCAAGAAATATCCCCTGGATAAGCATCTTCCCTGTATAAGTTACTCTAGATAAGTTTTTTTTTTTTTCCTATGCATGTAGAAAACTCTCATCTTGTTGAAAATCTTCCAAAAACATAGGTTGAAATTTATATATTTCTATCCTTTCACAACTTCTTAAAATATGGTGTTCTAATTCAAGGGAGATGAGAACAGAAGTGACCTCACCATGGGCTGGATCAATCTTAACCCTAATATCTCTGTTAGATCCTAGATCAACCTTAACCCTAATATCTCTGTTAGATCCTACCTTGACTCATGCAAAAAGCCCATTTCTGCTCCTTCTCTCTTTAAAAATTAAAGACAAGAAGAACACCAAAAAAAAGCTTCTTTGTATTGGAACTCTGTCAATAACTACAGGGCACTGGATTGATCACTGTGGCATTTTATAATTTCTCATTTTGCTTCTACACCTTTTGAAGATGTAGAAAGAACCGTAGATTCATCTGCAAAGAATGAGTTGCATCCAAATAAATTTCACAGCATGGGAGACAAGTAAATTTTTATATTTTGTTACTTGACAGAAATTATTTTTCTGGAATTTGATAGGTAAATGCTATTGATTTATCTTTGCTTAAAGAGCTTAGAGGTGGCTAAATGTTAACTGAGTATTATTAAGAGATGTTTACTTTAATTAATTGACATTTTTTATGATATGCCATCTGAAATATCTCTTCTAGTAAAAGACGTTATGTTTGTACACGTTGCCCTTGTCTACTAAGTATTTTTTTTTCTTTTTCTTGGATTCTTCTTAGTTGACGGACTCCGAAATATTTTGCCTTAGGTTGAGCAAAACTGTCAAGTGAAATCTCCCTGTTTTTAAGTCAAAGCTACATCGAGTTAGATGATAAAAATCCCATCAATCAGTTTCCCTTATTATTCTAGAAATATATATGAGAGAGTTTGACTTTGTCAAATTCTCAGTAATCATAGAACAAGATTTGTCCTAAATACTAAAAATTGCTTAGGGAAGATTCCTCAAAGACCCACTAAGTCTTTGTTGGCACCACTGAGTTCCCCACAAAGAGAGTTAGGAGGAATAACAATTGAGTAGAGAGAAAAAAGAGGTTACAAAAAAAATTTTTTTAAAGCTCTTCAAATTGCACAATTAAGACATATCTGGAATAACAAACATTGGATAGACGGCATTGCAGTATTTGTTCTGCAGAATAAAACTCTAAGAACTGGTTTGTTTACTATCGGGTTTTCACTGCTGTTGTCATTCTTTTATAAATAATGTTTTCACATATATGGAGGCAAGAAGCTTCCTGTATTAAAATTGTGCAATTGTTCCCTGGCTCTAAAAGTTTCATTGTCTACATATGAATGCTAATACATGTAGCTTAGAATTCCTATTAATGTTTGATTTATATACCTACCCCCAGGAAATATTTACTCCCCTTTCTTTCTGACACTCAATTGCATATTTGTCCTTGTGTCACATGGGAGAAATTCCAGAGGAATTTAGGACTTTTGCCAAATTCTCCAAATTCTTGAATTCTAACAGTTTAAGAACGATGAAACAGGAAATCTAAAGGGTATTCTCTGAGCAGGAAAACACCTCCTCATCAGAAGAAGACAGGAAAACAGCCCTTATTTCAGGGAACTTGACTGGATTGTGAGAAGGGTGACATGACGGATTGTTACAGAAAATTCCTTCACAAAGCAGCCTGAGCCAACTCTGAATATCAGTCTCCATCACGTGGCTCGGCCAGGATGCTTGTTTGTCCAGAGAGTAGAGAGTAGAGCTAAGATGTCCTTCTATCAAGGGACCTAGGTCAGTGCTATTTATAGTTTTCTCCAGAGACGGGTGCTGGTCTTCAAACTGTTTATTACCGGTCCATAGTGCTATAAGCACGGAAAATGGATTTAGAAACATTTTAGTCAATTGACTTGACTAATCAACAGACTTGTGTTTGTAGGCCTTGGAAATAAAACTCAAAACTTTGTCCTTCACCATGTATAGTGTGAAAAGCCATGATGTAAGGGTTCCTTGAGGCACTTCTAGATTGCAGTTGTCAAGGGTGTCATTGGTAATGGATGGGCTTAGCTGTGGAGAGAGCCATAGAAAAGGGCTGCCTAGGGTGTCCCCCTCCCCCACTATTTGAAATCTTCCCAGGGCAAGTCACCCTGGGAAGGAGGGGTACCACCATTATTGTCCAATCAATCATCAGGGAAAATGTTAGAGGTTTATTATTATTGTTGTTGTTGTTGTTGTTGTTATTATTATACCTTTTTTAATTAATTTTTTATTTTTTATAAACATATAATATATTTTTATCCCCATGGGTACAGGTATGTGAATTGCCAGGTTTACACACTTCACAGCACTCACCATAGTACATACCCACCCCAATGTCCATAACCCCAGCCCCCTTCTCCCAACTCCCCTCCCCCCAGCAATCCTCTGTTTGTTTTGTGAGATTAAGAGTCACTTATGGTTTGTCTCCCTCCCAATCCCATCTTGTTTCATATATTCTTCTCCTACTCCCTTAACCCCCCATGTTGCATCTCCACTTCCTCATATCAGGGAGATCATACGATAGTTGTCTTTCTCCGCTTGACTTATTTTGCTAAGCATGATA
>NW_026742281.1:0-4205 GCF_022355385.1 Mustela nigripes
TGGGTCAACCAGGAAATTAAAGAAGAATTGAAAAAAAATCATGGAAACAAATGATAATGAAAATACAATGAAAATGAAACATCATTTGGATTCAACTAAATATCATAAATATTATAATTTGTATATGTTAAAAACAGACATTTTCACATGGATCATCTTTTTTTTTCAAGATTTCATTTGTTTATTTGAGAGGGAAAGAAAGGGAGAGAGTGTGGGCACACAAGTGGGATGGAGCAGGGGTAGGGGCATAGGGAGAAGGACAAGTCAACTCCCCAATGAGCAGGGATCCAAATTCTGGTCTTGGTCCCAGGACCCTGAAATCCCACCTGAGCTGAATGCAGCCACTTTAACAGAGTGAGCCACCCAGGCACCTCTTCATGTGGATTGTCTTAGGTCATCTTCACAAGGACCTTGTGGAGCAATTATTTCAATTTTAAAGATAAGCAGATTAGACTTAGAGAGTTAGAGAGTCTAAGGAACTTGTTCAGAATCTCAGCTACTTGAGGGTCAATGTGAACCTTAACTGAGCTCTTCTACCCCCAAATATTGTGATTTTCCCACTACCTACACCAACTGAAGTAATTAATAGCCTCTTTTGGACATCTCAATAAATATCTTATCTCTTCAGTAAATATCTACAAGATTTCTACTATTTCTTTTTTTTTTTAAAGATTTTATTTATTTATTTGACGGAGAGAGATCACAAGTAGGTAGAGAGGCAGGCAGAGAGAGAGAGGAGGAGGAAACAGGCTCCCTGCTGAGCAGAGAACCCGATGCGGGACTCGATCCCAGGACCCTGAGATCATGACCTGAGCCGAAGGCAGCGGCTTAACCCACTGAGCCACCCAGGCGCCCAGATTTCTACTATTTCTGACATCTCTGCGTTACATTGTGGAGATTGAAGAGTTACCTTGACTGATCTCAAGTAAATTTTGTTCTTCTGTATGTTGTTTAATATGTTGTTTTTCTATGGCTGCTTTCAAAACTTTCAAATGAAGCATACATTTGACTGTATGTGTGTAGATGTTATTTTCCTTGCATTTACTATGCTTATGTTCTAATGAGCTTGAATTTGTACATTTATGTTTTTCACCAAATTTGAGAAACAAGCCACATTTCTTTATCCATTTATTCTGTCCCTTTATTTTTTTTTTTTCCTCTCCTAGTACAATCACTGCATATATGTTAGGCCATCTTCAATTCTTGCACTTTTTCTGAGTCTTTTCATTTTTTGCATTTAATTCTCTCTTATCTAATTTATTATTTATCGTCTTAAAGTTCATTTACTTTATCCTCAATGTGTTGTTAATCCTGTCAGGTGAAATTTTTATTTCAGATTGTATTTTCCACTTTTTAATTTCTTTTTTATTCTTATAGCTTCTATTGCTTTGCTGAGATTTGTCTTTTTATTCATCATCAATGTATTTCCATATCCATGAAGATAATTATAGTAGCTTGTTTAAAATCTGTTCTGATGCCAACATCTTGATCCATCTCTACTTTTGTCTTTGCTGATTGTTTTTTTCTTTGAGTGTGGCATTTTTCCATTTCATTGGAATTTGTGTAATTTGGATTTGTGTTCTGGGTATGAATTATACATTGTAGAGATTCTGGATTAGGTTATATACTTTCAAAGAATGTTGTTGTTGTTGTTTTTGAGTGTGCAGTTTGAAAGAACTCAAACTACATTTTTTTTCCATGTGATGCATGGCAAGTTCGCCAAATATTTAGGCATAATGTGATGTTTCTACCTTATCTCTCTTTTTAGAAATCCTGCCCTCACTCTACTCTGAACCCTCTTAATTTTTCAGCTGTGTAGTTGTCCCAGACTCTGCTCTTCTTGGTTCATCACTCTATTAAAAAAGTTTTATCACATCCGTATTGTAGTTGCACAACATTGCACTAATGTTGGTGCTGTCTGTCCTCAGGCTCTGAGTAGTGAAACTAGGAAGCTTACCTAGGATTTTTCTCTTCTAGCAAGTGTTGACTTACCTGTGACATATGTCTGCTTTGCTCAGTCTTCAGTGACCTTAGATAATTGCTTTTCTTTACACATTACACTGTAGTTTATGGAATCATATAACATCTGGTGTTTGTACCTGGCTTCTTTTACTTAGCATAATGCTTTAAAATTAATTTGCAATGTTGTATATTTAAGAGATTATTCCCTTATGTTCATATTCTTTTACTATTGAGTAGTATTTTGTTGTGTGAATATGCCACAATGTGTTAATCCATTAACTATTTAATGAACACTTGGGTTGTTTTTAGTTTGGGCTATTCTGAATAAAGTTCTTTAAAAATTCAAATAGAAGATGTTGGGTGGAAATATAGTTTTATTTATTTATTTATTTATTTGAAATACTGGGTCATGTGTAGGTGTTACATGTAACTTAAAGTATAAATTTTTTTTCAAAAGCAATGACATTATTTTATATTCCCATCAATAATGTTTGAGATTTCCTGTAGATCCACATTTTCACTTGGTATTATCAGTCTTTAAAACAGTAATCATTCTATGGTTGCCTGGGTGGCTATATCCTCAGAACCTATTCATCTTTTACCTGAAAGTTTGTACCCTTTGGCCAACATCTCTCCATATTCCTCAGCACCTAACTCTTTGCAACCACCATTCTACTCTCTAAGTAGAAAGCCTTTTTCACATTCCAAATATAAGAGAGAACACATGATATTTTTCTTTTCTGACTAATTTCACTTGGCATGATGCCCTCAGTTTCCACCCGTGTTCTTACAAAAGGAAGGACAGGAAAATACCAGGGACTGACACTGACAGAGTCACCACGATCTGGAGCAATGCTGATCAATGTTTCTGGGGGAAGACAATATATCACTGCCTCTTGAAGTTTTGTGGCATCCAAGCAACACATGTTGCTTCTGCTCTTATTTTATTGGCCAAAACAAATCACATGGCCCTACCTATCTTCAAAGCACATTCTTACCATGAATCTGGAGGGTTATTGGTTATTAGTCTTCATGTCAACCATCACATTAAAAATAACATGAGATAAGGATTCTAATTCAAAATGTGTAGCCTGCATAATCATTTTAGTCTTGTGGTTTTAAAGTCAAATATTCCAATGCATAATATTGGAATATTTAAGAGAACTTGATGTCCATCATGTCTATAAGTTTAATTTATTTTGTATAGAAGAGTTAAATATATGAAAGATTTTAAATATGTCTGTAAATTGGACGATTAATTTTCCAAATAGATATAGATGCAATTAAAAATATTTAAAGAAATCTAAACTAACATTTAAAAAATTTTAAAAAGATTTTATATATTTATTTGAGAGGGAAAGAGACGGTGTGTGTGCGTGCATGTTCCTGAGAGCAAGGGGGAGAGGCAGAGGCAAAGGGAGAGGTACAGGCAGACATGCTGGGTGAAGTGTCCACCTTGGGGCTTTCTCACAACCCTGAGATCACCACCTGAGCCAAAACTAGGGTCAGATGCTTAACTGACTGAGCCACTCAGGTTACCTAAGCTAACTTTTTAATGTGTTTATAAAGTAATCTCAGTCTCCTGAGAAGTGATTGTTAATATTATTTGAGTTATAAATGGAGTAATAAATTTTGCCTGTTGAACTTAAAAATATAAGAATGAATTAGGTTCATGAATCTATTACTCAAATAAATAAATATTAATTTTTAAAACCAAAGTATACTTGAACAAATGCTATCCTTTTTGGGTATCAAATTCTCACATTTAATACTAGTAAATGCTATTATAATCTCAAGGTCTTCTTTATTTTCCTTTCTGAGCACAAAAGGCTGTGAAATGAATACTATTAGAGATTTAGTATGAAGGACATACTAAAAATATGTTATAACAGAGGAAGACCTGAAAATGCAGTTGGCTAAGTGTCTAACAGAATGATTATCTTTTCTTTTTAGCTTACATTAAAAAAGAGACAAAATTTTAGAAGGAAAAAATACCATGTTTTCGAGACTCTTTAGAATTTCTTTTTTACAAGAATAACCAGTACAGGTTAAGTTGATGGGATTTAGTGTAAGTAAAGTACTTACTGGAATTGGATGAGGGTACAAAGAGAAGAAAAATATTATATTTGATGAAACCCACTGTGCACACTTCCTTTAAGTATGGGCCTATGCAGTGATTTACCTCTGATGAGTAATAGCAAGTAAGATACTCAAAAACATATGAGACAATTTATGTAATATGT
>NW_026742282.1:0-4205 GCF_022355385.1 Mustela nigripes
TAATCTAAATTCTGTAAAAGCTAGGGTAACTGAGATAGAAGATAGAATTAGTGATCTAGAGGACAAACAGATAGAGAGAAAGGATCAGGAGGGATCCTGGAACAAACAGCTTAGAAGCCACAAAAACAGAATTAGGGAAATAAATGATGGCATAAAACGTTCCAACATCAGAATAATTGGAATCCCTGAGGGGGAAGAGAAAGAAAGAAAGAAGACTAGAAGATACAGTGGAACAAATCCTCCATGAAAAATTTCCCAATTTCGCCAGTGGAAACAGTGTTCATGTACTAGAGGTAGAACAGCCTCTCCCCAACATTATAGAATCTAGAAAGACCTCAAGACACCTGATAGTAAGAATGAGGAATCATAATTGTAAACAGGATCCCTTGAAAGCAGCTAGGATAAAGAAGCTCCTTACTTACAGAGGAAAGCCCACAAGAATAACTGTAGGCAGCCGTGGACTGGGCTAGAGTCAAGAGACCAAACCAGGCCCTGACTCGTGCCTCCTGGAAGCCCAAGGGTTATAACCCCGTGAGTGTAAAGTTGAGCAGCGCTTGAGAAAGGGCCTGAGCTATGGATCCTAAGATTTGCTGACGTGTTGCCTGCATGTGCTTATCTGGAATGGGCAAAACAGGCCTGCTCATTAAACCCTTGTGGGATTGTGCTGTCCTTGCATGGGCCATAAATTATGTCTTAAGTTACTTTGAAGATAGTGCATCTGGTTTAGGAGTTATCTGAAGACAGAGACCACTGGCATCAGAGGGACTACTATTAGTCCTTGGGAAATAGATAATAGGGAAGCTTGAAGGGTTTTCTGTGCATGTTGCAAATTCTTTGGTAATCAGCTAAAAATAGATACTTTCTTATGATTGTTTCTGTTAGCTATATAATGCCTCACAGCCTTGAATAAAATTGGCACTGCTTGGACATCATCCACTGTGTCCCTCCTGTCCCCATCTCTTTACATCTCATCTTCATCTCACCATCCTCTTACCCTCTCAACCCTGGTTGTGTTGTTGCACTGGCCGCGACAAATAACAGCAGACCTGTCCACAGAAACCTAGCAATCCAGAATGGGCTGACAAGACATATTAGGGCATTAAATGAGAAGAACATGCAGCCAAGAATACCTTATCCAGCAAGGATGACATTCAAAATGGATGGAGAGGTAAAGAGGAAATATTAAGGGGGGGTATATAAAAGAGGAAAAAATCCCAAGAATATTATTGAACAGAAATATATGGAGACAATCTACAGAAAGAAAGACTTCAAAGGTAACACGATGTCAATAAAAACGTATATATCAATAATCACTCTCAAAGTGAGTGGCTTAAATGCACCCGTAAAATGACACAGGGTTGCAGATTGGATAAAATGACAGGGCCCCTTCCATCTGTTGTCTATAAGAGACACATTTCGAACCTAAGGATACACCCAGACTGAAAGTGAAGGTATGGAGAAGAATCTTTCATGCCAAGGGGCCTCAAAGGAAGGCCGAGGTGGTGATTCTCATATCAGATAAATTAGATTTTAAACTAAAGACTGTAGTCAGAGATAAAGAAGGATACTACATAATTCTTAAAGGAACTATTCACCAAGAAGATCTAACAATTGTAAATATTTATGCTCCCAATATGGGAGCAGCCAATTACATAAGAAAACTACTAATCAAGATAAAGAGTCATATTGATATGAGTACAATAATAGTAGGAGATCTTAACACGCCTCTCTCAGAAATAGACAGATCATCAAGGCAGAAAATCAATAAAGAAAAAAGAGTATTGAATGACACATTGGACCAGATGGACCTCATAGATATATACAGAACATTTCACCCTAAAACAACAGAAGACTCATTCTTCTCAAGTTCACATGGAACCTTCTCCAGAATAGACCACATACTGGGTCACAAATCAGGACTTGACTGATACCAAAAGACCGAGATTATTCCCTGCATATTCTCAGATCACAATGCTTTGAAACTGGAGCTCAGTCACAAGGAAAAGTTTGGAAGGAACTCAGACACCTGGAAGCTAAGGACCACCTTGCTTTAGAATGCTTGGATCAACCAGGAGATCAAAGAAGAACTTAAACAATTCATGGAAACCAATGAGAATGAGGACACTTTGGCCCAAAACCTATGGAATACAGCAAAGGCGGGCCTAAGGAAGAAATACATAGCCATCCAAGCCTCTCAAAAAAAAAAATCTGAAAAATCCAGAATACACCAGCTGTCTCTACACCTTCAAGAACTGGAGAATCAACAACAAATTAAGCCAATTCCACACACAAGAAGGGAAATAATCAAGATTAGAGCAGAGATCAATGAGATAGAAACTAGAGATACAGTAGAACATATCAATGAAACCAGAAGCTGGTTTTTTAAAACAATCAATAAGATCGATAAACCATTGGCCACACTAATCCAAAAGAAAAGAAAGAAAGCCCAAATTAATAAAATTGTGAATGAAAAGGGAGATGATTGTAGAAACAATCATCCGAAGTTATTATCAACAGTTATATGCCAATACATTAAGCAACCCAGGTGAAATGGATGCATTCCTGGAAACTATAAACTCCCAAAATTGAACCAGGAAAAAATTGACAACCTGGGGTAGACCAAAATCTAGTAATGAGATTGAAGCAGTGATCAAGAACCTCCCAAAAAACAAGAGCCCAAGACCTGACGGGTTCCCTGGGGAATTCTGCCAGACTTTCAAAGACAAAATAACACCTAATCTCCTGATGCTGTATCAAAAAATTGAAGCAGAAGGGAAACTTCCAGACTCTTTTTATGAAGCCAGCATTACCCTGATCCCCAAACCAGGCAAAGACCACACCAAAAAGGAGAATTTCAGACCAATATCACTGATGAATATGGATACTAAGATTCTCAACAAGATCCTAGCCAACAGGATCCAACAACACATTAAAAAGATTATCCACCATGACCAGGTGGGATTCATCCCTGGGTTACAAGGATGGTTCAGCATTCGCAAATCAATCAATGTAATAGGACAAATCAATAAGAGAAGAGAGAAGAACCACATGGTCCTCTCAATTGAGGCAGAAAAAACATTTGACAAAATCCAGCATCCATTCTTGATTAAAATGCTTCAAAGTATAGGGATAGAGGGAACATTCCTGAACTTCCTAAACTCTATCTATGAAAAACCCACAGCAAATATCATCCTCAATGGGAAAAAGCTCACAGCCTTCCCGTTGAGATCAGGAACACGACAAGGATGCCCACTCTCTCCATTCTTATTCAACATAGTATTAGAAGTCCTAGCAACAGCCATCAGACAACAAAGACAAATAAAATGTATCCAAAATGGCAATGAAGAAGTCAAACTCTCTCTCTTTGCAGATGACATGATTCTTTATGTAGAAAACCCAAAACACTCCACCCCCCAAAATACTAGAACTGATACAGCAATTCAGTAATGTGGCAAGATACAAAGTCAATGTGCAGAAATCAGTGGCTTTCTTATACACTAACAATGAAAATATAGAAAGGGAAATTAGAGAATTGATTCCATTTACTATAGCACCAAGAACCATAAGAAACCTGGGAATAAACCTTACCAAAGAGGTAAAGGTTCTGTACTTGAGGAACTACAGAACACTCATGAAAAAAATCGAAGAAGACACATAAAGATAGAAGACCTTCAATGCTTTGGATTGGAAAAATAAACATTGTTAAAATGTCTATACTGCCTAGAGCAATCTATACCTTTAATGCCATTCTGATCAAAGTTCCACCAGTATTTTTCAAAGAGCTGGAGCAAATAATCCTAAAATTTGTATGGAATCAGAAGAGACCCCGAATCGCTAAGGACATGCTGAAAAACAAAAACAAAACTGGGGGCATCACGTTACCTGATTTCAAGCTTTACTACAAAGCTGTGATCACCAAGACAGCATGGTCCTGGCATAAAAACAGACACATAGGCCAGTGGAACAGAGTAGAGAGCCCAGATATGGACCCTCAACTCTATAGTCAAATCATCTTCAACAAAGCAGGAAAAAATATGCAGTGGAAAAAAGTCTCTTCAATAAATTGTGCTGGGAAAATTGGACAGCTATATGTAGGAGAATGAAACTTGGCTATTCGCTTACATTGTACACAAAGATAAACTCGAAATGGATTAAAGACCTCAATGTGAGACAGGAATCCATCAGAATCCTAGAGGAGAACATAG
>NW_026742283.1:0-4204 GCF_022355385.1 Mustela nigripes
AAGACATATTGTAACCAAAGGTCAGAGAGTATTGCCACCCTCACATCGCAAACATCGCATGACTTCTACAGCTAATGAGAGTGGGACCCAAGATGGGAGAGGTCAACTTGAAAGTCCATGATGTCAGAAAGAACATGGGGAAGAAAGAGAGAAAGAGTTACAATCCTGGAGTGGATGGGTTGAGGACAGTCAGAATGCCTTTTTTTTTTTTTTTTTTTTTTTTTTTTTTTTTTGGTGATTCTGTATATGGACAAGGAGAATTCACTGGAGATGACATCTGTATGCCTCACATTTTCAAGGGAAAATTATGAAAACCCATATAGACCCACAGCCATAGTTTAATTATGTTTGAAATGTATTCAGATCTACTCCAGTCAGTAAATTGCATACTTTCACATTTAGCTTCTCCATTTTCTCTTAGGCCCCTCTCATTCTTGAAATCCCAACACAAATCCCATCTCTTGTCTAAGGACCATAACCTACCTCACTATCAAAGGCCACAGTTCATTAATTCATTTGATTCATTCAAAGCAACCTAATCTTGAGTGATGTCTTAGGCTCTCCTCTAGGGACTGGTGATACGGTGAACAAAACAGGTAAAGATCTCACTTTCATGGAGCCTATCTGGTATTTAGGGGAAAATCTTTCCTTATCAACATGAAAAGACTTATTATGAATGTTGCTTAGAATTTCAGTTTTTTTTTTTCTTGACAGTATCTCAGGTGATCATCTTTGAGGTGGTTCTCCTGAAAATCCCTTTGGGGGGTACTGATTCGAATTTCTGAGTCAGACACTTTCCTAAAGACAGGGGTCACAGGAAAAGTGACAACTGTCACTGTTGCAGTAAGAACAGGGATCACAATGCTTGAAACAGAGATATGCTGCTCAGCTGTCAGAAAGTCCACAAGGCTCCAAATGTGTGTGGCCAACTAATGGAACCTGTAACTCAGAGCTTATCATCCTGAGAGCAATGGGAAATCCCTCTAGTTAAGGACTCTCCTGACGGAAGCTTGACAATGGCCTTGATTCACTTACTATGATGTTTAGGTAATTATACACATTAAGAAGAGTGCACAATGCATTTACATTTCCATGATACCATCAAGGATATTGTTTTATTAAAATGTTACATCTAGAGCTGTAACGTATAGAGTAGTTAAGTCAATCACTATGTGGTACAGGTGAGACTATTGTAACAGCCATACTTCCGTAAAAAAGAAAAATTTTTTGTGGTTTCTGATCTAGGAATCAGCCAGTGAATAATTCTATATCAGTGTCCAGTTACCGGGATAAACATGTAATCTATTTATACTTCTGAGGGTAAGCGGAATTGCGATCACTGTTCTAGTAACTACTCATTTACCCAACATAACAGATATGAGAAGGTAAAAGGCTTCTAAGGAGACTGGCTACTTATATTTTGAACCACATCTTGGCAGGTATAACTTGCAACTTGAGCTTAGTGGTAGGATTTCTAATATTTACTTTCTCCTTCCCTTGGCAAGTCAAGTTAGTTAAAAAGTAATTAGAGTTGAGTCCATTGTTTTTCGTAAATGTTTACAGAGCTATAGAACTCTCAAGCTTTCTTTACTAGATCACATTAGTGATAAAGATCAGAATGATTTACATTGCTAAAATGAGAACTGCCTGTCAGTTTGGAGAAAGCTCATTTTTATAACCAACAGATTGGCTGGGATAGAGATTAATGAGTGCTATGGGTGGGGTGATGAAAGTGATATATTCAATGACCTGTGGAATTTGTTCTGTAATTTCCCCACTCCTCTGGTCAGCAGAGCATCTTCTTCAGTACCCAGCACTGCCCATAACTGCATTCAGAAAATCACTCTACCAAAATGGTTATTTGTTTTTCCTTTTTAAATAATTTTTTAAAACATTTGATTTATTTACTTGACACATAGAGAGAGAGAATGAGAGCACAAGCAGGGGGAGCAGCAGAAGGAGGGGGAGAAGCAAGCTTCCTGCTTGGTGGGATTGCACAAGGGCTGAAGAAGACAGAATGGGAAGGGGACAAGGAGAATAGTGGGTTTCAGCTTCTTGGAAACAGAGCCCACATCTATTTCTATGTTTATCTCACTGCTCTAAACCCAGGTCACAGCACAGTGCCTGCAGCAGATTCATGGAAGTGCTCCAGAACTGATGACTATTGCTATTTATACTACTAAAATTCCCCCACAAAGCGCCAAGTGTCATAGCTTCTCCCAGTTCCCCACACTGAACGCAATGAAGAATCAAACTATCGGGTTAAGGATGGCGAGAGGCGTTTAACAGGACCCAGATCACAGGAGCCATATTGTATTGCAGGACCAGGGGTCTTACCAGTGACTAGGTATTCACTCCTCTTGAGAGGCTAGCTCCTTGGATCTCCCTCTTCAATCCTCTGAACCTATGTCTGGCATCAGAAACAAAAGTAAACATAACTTATCGCCCTTGTTTATTTTTTACTATTATTTGTTACAGAGGAAGAGAGAGATCACAAGCAAGGGGAGCAGCAGGCAGAGGGAAGGCAGGCCCCCCACTAGAGCCTGGTATGGGATTCAATCCCAGGACCCTGGGATCAAGACCTGAACCAAAGGTAGATGCTTAACTGAGTAAGCTACCCAGGCATCCCTTATTGTCCTTCTTTAAAATTTAATGTATTCTCTCTCCCTCTCTCTTTGTCCCCACTCTGTCACTCATACTCACACAATCACAGAGTCACAGACAATAGCAAGGTATTTCCCATTCTAATTTGCTAAGGCACTATGAGCTTAAGCTCAACGGAATCACTTTGCCAGCTGCTGCTCTACCGTGCCCTGATCCCTTCTCTGTCCCCAAGCTCGATCTATATAACTCAAGTGTCATGGTGGTGGCTCTTTATGCCCTCCCTCCACAAGGCTGTCATCAGCACACTCTTCCCCGTGGCTCCACTCCCCGGCACTGGCTGCCTTTGGCCTACTGGTATGCCCTCTCCTAGAGCCTTTCCACTCTCCCTGAGGGGAAGACAACCCTTACTTCTCCCCTGTGGCTGTCACGTGTCCGCTATATATTATGACGATCAGCCCGATTAAGAGATTGGGAACTAAAAGACCGGCTTCTGGTTATGGATAAAACTAACTCTGGGGCTTGGGACACATGACAGCAGCACATGGTGGTAGAACTGAGATGGTTAGGGAGTTAACCTGCATTTTCACATCTGGTCAGCAGCAGAACAAAGAGGACACCCCAGATCTCCTATCTCCCAGAACAGTACTCTTCAAGTAACTTACAGCCCCATCCTTCTCCAGCTTTGGGAGTGGCACTTTTCCAACCCCAAAGTCTTGATTCTAGGCAGCACTCTGAGAGATATTCCCTCCAGAATCACCCCTGGCTAGAAGTAGTGGTTGGCTAAGGCCTCCCAAATATCTTCCCTTCAGAGTTGCGCTTGCATCAAACTCAAAACTGTGGCACGTACGGGACTTTCCTGTCGGCCTCTAGCTCTAATGACCTATTGGACTTCAGAGGTGCTCTTTTATACCCACTTACCTTAAAACATCACCGTGTGACTCCTCTAGAATTCTCTCCATGGTTTTTCTCCTGTACTAATTGTTATGGACTGAATTGTGTCCCCACAAAAGTCATATATAGAATTCCTAATCTCCAGTGTGACTGCATCTGGAGATAGGGCCTACCTAGAAGGAGGTACTGAAGGCTTGGTGAGGTCACGGGAGTCCTAATCTGCTAGGACTGGTGTCCTCATAAGGGGGAAACACATGAAAGCACTCCCCCTACCTCCCATCTAGGGGCCCAGAGAGAAGAGGTCACCTGAGGGCACAGTTGAAAAGACAGTGATCTATACACCAACAAGAAAAGGCTCACTGGAGACCAACCTTGCTGGCACCTTGATCTGGAACTTCTGGCCTCCAGATCTGTGAGAAAATATATTTCTGTCATTTAAGCCCCCCAGCCTGTGTTTGGTATAGCTGCCTGAGTAGACAAAAATATACTGATAAAGCCTTCTTTCAGGCTTGGGAGAAACTTTCTATACACTGTGCTCCATGCTTTCGGGTCTAACCCTTCTCTCCATAGCCATTGCTAATATTTGAGCCAGAGAAGTCATGAATACTAGGAATGTTGGAATTGGATAGGGGATCAATAACCATCTAACTCAGTATCCCCAGCTATGAAGAATTCACACACACACACACACACACACACACACACACAC
>NW_026742284.1:0-881 GCF_022355385.1 Mustela nigripes
CTTTTGATTTCAAATTGGTTAGATTTTAGTTCTTTTATTTCTCCAGAAAGGGCTTTTATCTCTCTGGAGAGGGTCTCTCTAATAACTTCCATGCCTTTTTCGAGCCCAGCTAGAACCTTGAGAGTTGTCATTCTAAACTCTAGTTCTGTCATATTACCAATGTCTGTTTTGATTATGTCCCTAGCCTTTGGTACTGCCTCTTGTTCTTTTTCTTGTGGTGAGTTTTTCCACCTTGTCATTTTGAGCAGATAAGAATACATAAAGGAGCAAATAAAATGCTAAAATGGTGGTAAAGGCCCCAGGAAAATGTGCTTTAACCACATCAGAAGAGACCCAAGTTGTGGGAGAACGAAAGGGGATAAAAAAGAAGTTCAAGAGGGGAAAAAAGGTTTAAAAAAAAAGAAAACAAGGAAAAATATTTAAAAAGAAAATATAGATATATATATACTAGACTTGTGACTAGAACAGGGTCACTCACTTAATTTTGGGAGTATTTTGGTCTCTTAGAAGAAACTACCTCCCAAGATTTTAAAGGATGAAAAACATATAAGGGAAGGCACAATGAAGGTATGGAATAAACCTATAAAAATGAGGAAAAAAGGGACGCCTGGGTGGCTCAGTTGGTTAAGCAGCTACCTTCGGCTCAGGTCAAGATCTCAGCGTCCTGGGATCGAGTCCCACATCGGCCTCCTTGCTCGGCAGGGAGCCTGCTTCTCCCTCTGCCTCTGCCTGCCATTCTGTCTGCCTGTGCTCACTATCTCCCCACCCTCTCTGATAAATAAATAAAATCTTTAAAAAAATGAGAAAAAAAATTATTTTCTAAAAAATAAGTTAATAGAGCAAGTTGGTTGGGACAATAAAGAAAAATAAACTGGAGAGAA
>NW_026742284.1:981-4202 GCF_022355385.1 Mustela nigripes
CTAGACTTGTGACTAGAACAGGGTCACTCACTTAATTTTGGGAGTATTTTGGTCTCTTAGAAGAAACTACCTCCCAAGATTTTAAAGGATGAAAAACATATAAGGGAAGGCACAATGAAGGTATGGAATAAACCTATAAAAATGAGGAAAAAAGGGACGCCTGGGTGGCTCAGTTGGTTAAGCAGCTACCTTCGGCTCAGGTCATGATCTCAGTGTCCTGGGATCGATTCCCACATCGGGCTCCTTGCTCGGCAGGGAGCCTGCTTCTCCCTCTGCCTCTGCCTGCCATTCTGTCTGCCTGTGCTCACTATCTCCCCACCCTCTCTGATAAATAAATAAAATCTTTAAAAAAATGAGAAAAAAAATTATTTTCTAAAAAATAAGTTAATAGAGCAAGTTGGTTGGGACAATAAAGAAAAATAAACTGGAGAGAATTTGCTCAGGCTGGACACTAGAACAATCTTAGAGCTAGATTTAGGGTATATTTTGTTCTATTAGGAGAAGTTATACCCCAAATTTTTAGAAGAAAAAACCCTATGTGGAAAAAAATATATAGTTAGGTACAATGGAGGATAAAATATGACTATAATAATGAAGGTTCAAAATAGATTATTATTTTTTGTAGGTATTTTAGAAATAAACTAGTTAAAAAATCATTAAAAGAGGAAAGGGTAAAAGTTAAAAAAAATTAGAGGAAGAAAAAAGAAAAGAAATATAACTGCAAGACTAATGAATCATTGGGAGAAAGCCACGAATTCCTTGTTTTGCTTTCTCCTCCTCTGGAATTCCACTGTTCTCCTTACTAAGTGAAGTTGATCTTGGCTGGGTTTCGTGTTGGTCTTATGGGGAAGGGGCCTGTTGTATTGATTCTCAAGTGTCTTTGCCGAAGATGGATTTATCCTGCCCTTACCTGGTGTAAGGCTAAGTAATCCAGGAGCTTTTGTTCCCTGAACGCTTTCCGTAGAGTTCTGGATGATGGAATGATAATGGCGGTCTCACAATCCTGCCCAGAGGAGTGGAGAGCTCAGGGCCCCGCTCCTCAGTGCACCCTTAGAGAAAAGTGCTTAATCACTTCCATCTTCCCGGCCTCTGGCCATGCTTGGAGAAAAGCGCTCTGTCACTCGTACTTGGAGAAAAGTCCTTGGTCATTCTCATCTCCCTGGCCTCTGGCCGTGCTTGGAGAAAAGAGCTCAATTACTCCCGTCTCCCTGGCCCTTAGCCGTGCTCCAAGCTCATCCTGCCTATGCCTGGTTCAAAGTAACCCTGGGTTGAGAGCTCACTCCTCAGCTTTGTCTCGTTAGCCGGCTTCCCCACTCTAATACCTGTGAGTTCTGTGACACACAGATACCCCTGGTCCTTCTGTGACCCTGAGGGACCTGGGACTATGCTGACCCCACTTGGGCTTCACTCTGGTTTAGCCTCTGGGGTGATATCCCTCAGTGGATCAAACTTTTAAAAAGTCCTGAGTTTGTTCTCCGTTGCTCCACCGCTTGCCGGGAGCTGCCCCCACCCCCCGCGGTCTACCTTCCTGTTCTTCGGGTTCACTTTTCTGCCAGTTCTACCTTTCAGAAAGTGATCAATTTTCTGTTTCTAGAATTGTTGCTCTCCTTCTCTTTGATCTCCCATTGGATTTGTAGGTGTTTGCAATGGTTAGATAAGCTATCTAGCTGATCTCCTGCTACCTGATGTCATCTCAGCCTGCTACTTCTCCGCCCTCTTGAATCCTTGCCCAGAATATGTGGTTTTTATTATGTTGATGTGTATTATTTTTGTACCCAGTTTGGTGAGTATTTTTATTATGAAAGGGTGTTGAATTTTGTCAAATGCCTTTTCTGCATATATTGAGTTGATTATATGAGTTTTTATTGATCATTCTATTAATATAATGCATCACATTTACTGATATGTGCTGGTGAATTTTCAGTTTTGTAGCATTTTGTAGAGAATGTTTACATTTTTATTTATCAGGGATATTATCCAGTAGTTCTTTTTGTTGTTGCTTTGTTTTTTGTTTGTTTGTTTGTTTTTGTTTTGTTTTGTTTTGCTTTTTTAGTGTTCCTGTCTGGTTTTGATATGAAGATAATGCTGGCTTGTAAAATGTGCCTCGGAGTATTTCAACCTCTTCAACTTTTTGGGAAGGGTTTAAAAAGTATTTGTATTATTTTGCCTTAAAATATTTGGTAGAATTCACTGTGGAAATCATCTGATTCTAGACTTTTATTTGTTAGAAGGTTTTTATTACGGATTCAATCTCCTTACCCCTTATTGGTCTGTTCACATTTTTTATGTCCTCATGAGTCAGTCTTGATAGGTTGTATGTGCCTAGGAATTTGTCCATTTCCTCTAGGCTTTTGATTCGCTGGCATTTAACTGTCTTTTATCCTTTATATTTCTGTGGTAGCTGTTATAATGTCTCCTTTTTTATTTCTGATTTTATTGAGTCTTCTCTCTTTTTTCTGAGTTAGTCTAGCTGTCTTTTTTTTTTAAATTTACCATTACCAAGTTTAATTTTATTTACCATTAAAAAAAAACTTTCTAGCTTTTTAATTCTATATTTCATTTATTTATGCCCTAATTTTTATTTTGTTCCTTCCTTTTGCTACTTTTAAGTTTACTTTGTTCTTTTTGTAGTTTTTTTGAGCTATTATATTAAGTTCTTTATTTGAAATCTTTTTTTATATACATTTATAGCTATAAAATTTCCTTTTATAACAGCTTTGCTGCTTCTCATAATTTTTTGGTATATATTTTTTTATTTTCCTCAAGATGTATTTTTATTCCCACTTTTTCTTCTTTTTTTGATTTTTTGTTTGTTTAAAAACGTGTATGTCTGTGTATTTGTAAATTTTCCAAATTTCCTTCTGTATTTATTTCTAGTTTCATATTATTTTGGCTGGAAATATACTCGATATGCTTTCTATATTATTGATTTTGGGGAGACTCTTGTGGTTTAAAATGTGTTCTATCCTAGAAAATTTTCCACGTGTGTTTGAGAAGAATATTTATTATGATACTATTGGATGGAATATCCTGTAAATGTTAGGTTCATTTGACATAGTTCTTGTTTGTTTGTTTGTTTGTTTTGTTTGTCTGTTTGAGATAGAGAGAGCAGGGCAGAGAGAATGAGCAAGGGGTAAGGGCAGACAGAGTGAGAAGACCCCCTCCTGAGCAGGGAGCCCAATGTGGGACTCTATCTCAGGACCCTGGGATCACGACCTGAG
>NW_026742285.1:0-4200 GCF_022355385.1 Mustela nigripes
TAGGATTCTGGGTGAGGACATGGCAGGCACAATGGACAGAACTGAATCGAAATCTCGTGCATCTGAAGTCAGGGCGAGGATCAGACGAACGCTCAGTTTGGACTTTCTGTCCCTGATGCCCTCTTCATAAAGGGGGGGGGTCACGAGGCCATTGGGGGATTTCCCAAGATGGGAATTGTGAGAAGCTCCAAACTGCAAAGATTCTTCTGCAGGACAATAGAGACCTGTTGGTTGGAACCAGGCCAATGATCCGAGCAGGGTTCTAAGGATGGATGGCTGGGTAGCCCACTTCGCATTCCAATTGTCTCCTAGCAGCAAGACAGGTTAGATCTGTTGGATCTAGGGGAGCAACCGAGGAGGCTGAATTGAAATGGACTCTCCTGTGGATGGGTCCTAATGTGTTTTTGTGTCTAAGGAGACCATGGAATGAAGCGGTGGCACTGGGGGCCTGAATGGATCTCCTAAAGAGGCTTTGACACAGCTCCAACGTGCAAGTTTCCCATGTGTCAATGAGATTTGTTTTGATGGGTGAATGAAGAAACAGCCATATGCTCTTATTGAAATCCAGGACGCTGAGGAGAGATGCCTGGAAAGCAAAGCAATGGATCGGATAGGAGCCTAGGAGTCTGTTCGTTCCTTTTTACCTCTGGGGACATCAGTCTACGGGTCTGAGTGCAGGTAGGTGCTCAGATGAGCTCAGATTGCCCCTGTTTGTCATGGGAAGCCACAAGTATTGGGATGGCCTCAGGGACTTTGGAGGTTTATCCTATTAGTAGGTTTGTAGCCATTGGAATGGGCACACACAATTCCCTTGGAGAGGGCAAGTACAGTCCTCAGGTTTGGCACCAGGGGCCTGAGCATGTAGGGTGTGTAGGCCAGAACTGTTTGGAAAGATATCTGAATACACTAACTGGCTTATGTTTCAGATCATAGGAATGGCAGGACTGATCTACAGACCATGAGGAGAACCCTTCGGGATATGAAAAAAGGGCGAGTGTGAGGCTCTTACTCATGTTTTTGTCTCTGGATATCATGTCACTCATAGTCGTGAAATTTTCAGGTGACTTCATGGGAAATGGACGAGTCCTACTCTCTGGGGGTTTGGCACCGTCCAAGTGTTTGGGGTCATTCTGTGGTATGGAAGAAGTCCGGTTTTTTTTGTTGTTTTTGTTTTGTTTTTTAACCTCAGGTGTCCCACCAAATGAGCGATTCCAGAGTGGAGCGACTGGACAACCAGAAATCTGGTTAAATATTAGGGAATATAGACATGTCAAGCCCATTATGACATCAAATGGTCCAGCCACTGAGAGGACTTACTAGAGGAGAGGACTCACGCTGAGGGTCACAATGCGTGTTTATGCCCACGTCGCACTGAAGAATGGGCGGGGCCTCAGGGTGAATGCTTGTTTCTCCTAAACTTAACATTGTACAACATGCCAAACAGAAGGTTTCTTGCCATGGGTAAGGAGGAGTTCTGATTTCTGCATCACAGTCACACCTGGGCAGTGATTGGAGATAAGGTCTAGGTTCTGAAGCCTGAAAACTGAGGTCGGGAAGTGATGATGATCTATGGCCATGACGGGTCTGATGTGCTCAGTGTGCGGTCAGCTGTCTGGGTGTTGGTCAGGAGGTCCGGGCTCAGGTTATGTCAGAGAGTGCATTAGTGCCCAGGTTAGACTATATAATTAGGGTACAGTTGAGTGCCGTGTAGGTTTATCCTCATTTAACCTGCCTGGGCAGCTCATTAGGCAATATATTTTTTCTAGAGGGCAGGCAGAGTGCTGCATTGGGGGTCCGAATTGCCAAACATGAGGGCTTCGGGGCCAGGAGAGTGAGGACGGAAGTCTGAGAACACAAGCTAGACTTGGGCTTCCGAGCGAGGGGACGACAGTTACCCCCTGCAGATCTGAACCGGTATCTCATGCATCTGACGTCAGGGCGAGGATCAGACTTTGGATTAGTTGGGAGTTTCTGTGCATGACAGCCCCTTCATAAAGGGAGCGGAGTCTCGAGTCCATGTAGGTATTCTCACGTTGGGAGTTGTGAGATGCCCCTTCAAGGATTCCTTCTGCGGGACAATTGAGACCTGTTGGACAGCTCCGAGACATGCCATATGGTTTCTGCGCCAGTGCCATTAGATTTATTGCTCAGGCTTTTGTTTCTGGATTTTGTAGCAGCAAAGGCCGTGGGATGTCGGGAGGGCCTAATAGGCAATGGAGGAATCCTCCTTTCTGTAGATTTGGCCCGATACAAATTGTTTTTCGTCAATCTGTGGGATGGGAGGACTCCTTTCAGGTTTGTTACCTCAGGTGTCCCACCAAAAGAGGAATTCCAAAGCAGACCCTGGGGAAGAGTGTAGGGACAACCCGAACTATGGTTAAAAATTGGGGCATAGGGGTATGGCAAGCCCAATTATTTTCAAAACTGGGCAGTGATTGGAGATAAGGTCTAGGATCTAAAACCTGAAAACCAAGGTTGGGAAGAGATGACGACCTAAGGCCATGGCGGGTCCGATGTGCTCAGTGTGTGGAAAGCTGTTTGGGTGGGGCCAGGAGGTCCAGGATCAGGCTGTGTCAGAAATGGCATTAGTGCCCAGGTCAGCCTATATATTTGGGGTACAGCCAAATGGCTTGTAGGTTGATCCTCATTTGGAGTTTCTGGGTAGCCCCAGAGGGCAATGTTTTTCTTCTGGAGGGCAGGCAGAGTGCTGCATTGTAGTTCTAGATTGCCAAACTGGAGGGCTTGTGGGACAATAGTCTGAGGACAGAAGTCTAAGAACCCAAGCTAGGCCTAGGTTTCTGGGTGAGGATATGGCACGCACAATCTGCAGACCTGAATCGAGATCTCGTGCATCTGAAGTCAGGGCGAGGATCAGATGATCGCTCAGGTTAGACATTCTGTCCCTGATGTCCCCTTCTTGAAGGTGGGATGGATCATGAGGCCATGGGGGTTTTCCCACGATGGGAGTTGTGAGAAGCTCCCATCTGCAAAGATTCTTCTGCCGGACAATTGAGATCTGTTGGTTGGAGCCAGGCCAATGATTCTGAGCAGGGTTCTAAGGCTGGATGGCTGCATAGCCCTCCTCGCATTCAATTGTCTCCAAGCAAGAAGACAGGTTAGATCTGCTGGATCTGGGGGGAGAAACCGAGAAGGCTGAGTTGAAATGGACTCTCCCGTGGATGTGTCCTAATATGATTTTGTGTCCCTGGAGACCTTGGAATGAAGCGGTGGCACTGGGGCCCTGAAGGATTCTCCGAAGGAGAGGCTTTCACACAGCTCCATCGTGCAAGTTTCTCATGTGTTGATGAGATTTGTTCTAATGGGTGAGTCAAGAAACAGCCATATGCTGATATTGAAATCCAGGCCTAGGAGGAGAGATGCCTGGAAACCAAAGCAATAGATCCGTTAGGTGCCTAGGGGCCTGTTTGTTCCTTTTTTCCTCTGGGGACATCAGTCTACGGGTCTGACTGAGGGTAGGTGCTCAGATGGGCCCAGATTACCCCTGTTTGTCCTGGGAAGCCACAAATATTGGGATGGCCCGAGGGCCATTGGAGGTTTATCCTCTTAGTAGGGTTGTGGCCATTGGAATGGGCACATACAATTCCCTTGGGGAGGGCAAGCACAGTCGTCAGGTTTGGCCCCAGGGGCCTGAGCCTGTAGGGTGTGTAGGCCAGTGCTGTTTGGACAGTTGTCTGAAAACACAAACTCTGCTTATGTTTTGGGTCATAGGTATGGCAGGACTGATCTACAGACCATGAAGAGAATTCTTCGGGATATGAAAAAATGGCGACTGTGAGGCTTTGCTCAAGTTTTTGTCTCTAGATAACGTGTCACTCATGGTCGTGAAATTTCCGGTTGACTTCATGGGAAATAGAGGAGTCTTACTCTCTGTGGGTTTGGCCCCGTCCAAAGAGTTTGTGGTCATTTTGTGGGATGAAAGAAGTCCGTTGTTCTGTTGTTGTTGATTTGTTTTGTTTTGTTTTGTTTTTCAACCTCAGGTGTCCCACCAAATGAGAGATTCCAGAGTAGAGCTAGGGACGGGCGACTGGACTTCCAGAAACCTGGTTAAAAATTGGGGCCTAGGCACATGTCAAGCCCATTATGACATCTAATGGTCCAGCCACTTAGAGGACGTACTAGAGGACATGACTCCCGCTGAGGGTCACAATGCGTGTTTATGCCCTCGTCGCACTCAAGAAT
>NW_026742286.1:0-4198 GCF_022355385.1 Mustela nigripes
CAAATATATTCTCCCATTCCATAGTTTTGCCTTTAGTTTTTATGATTGTTTCCTTTGATGTGCAGGAGCTTTTTATTTTGATGTATTCCCAACAGTTTATTTTTGCTTTTATGTCCCTTGCCTCAGGAGATAAACATAGAAAGATGTTGCTATGGCTGATGGCAGAGAAATTACTGCTTCTGCTCTCTTCCAGGATTTTTATTGTTTCAGGTTTAGTACTTATTCATTTTGAATTGTGTGTGTGTGTGTGTGTGTGTGTGTGTGTGTTGTAAGGAAGTGGTCCAGTTTCATTCTTTTGCATGTACCTGTCCAGTTTTCCCAACACCATTTGTTGAAGAGACTTTTCCCATTGGATATTCTTCTTCCTTTTTCAAAGATTGTCTATGAAATTGTGGATTTATTTCTGTGATTTCTACTCTCCTACATTAATATATGTGTCAGTTTTATGCCAGTTCCATACTGCTTTGATTACTACAGCTTGTAATATAACTTGAGGTCTGCAGGTGTGAATTTCATCCTTTTTAATTCGTTGAGATTTGTATGGTGGCCTAATATGTGGTCTATTCTGGAGAAAGTTCCACATGTACTTGAAAGTAATGTGTGTTCTGATGTTTTTGGATGTAATATTCTGAATATATTTGTTAAATCCATCAGGTCCAGTCTGACATTCAAAGCCACTGTTTCCTTGTTGATTTTCTCTTTAGATGATCTGCCCATAGATATAAGTGGAGGGTTAAAGTCCCCTACTATTATTGTATTAATATTGATTAGTTCCTTTATGTTTGCTTTTAACTTTTTATGTATTTGGCTGCTCCCATGTTGGGTGCATAAGTATTTATAATTGTTTTATCTTCTTTTAGGATTGTTCCCTGAATGATTACTTTGTCTCATTAGCCTTCGTTTTACAGTCTATTTTCTCCAATATAAGTATTGCTACTATGACTTTCTCTTCACATCCATTTGCATGATAAATATTTCTCCATTAACTCACTTTCAATCTGAAGGTGTCTTTAGGTCTGAAATGAGTCTCTTATAGGCAACATACAGATGGGCATTTTTTTTTTAATCCGTTCTGTCACCCTGTCTTTTGAATAAAATGTTTAGTCCATTTACATTCAAAACAATTATTCATAGGTACGTATTTATTACTATTTTCATACTTGTTTTCTGGCCATTTTTGTTTTTTCCTCTGATTTTTTTCTTCCATTGCTATCTTTCATGGTTTGTTGGTTTTCTTTAGTAGTATTCTTGGATTCCTTTCTCTTGATTCTTTGCATATCTATTACTGGCTTGTGATTTGTGGTTCTCATTAGGCCTGTATATAACATGCTCTTCATATAGCAGTGTATATTAAGTTGATGGTCACTTAAGTTTGAACCTCTTGTTTACTCTTCTCCCCCGCCATCCCATGTTTTAGGTACATGGTCTCACATTTTACATCCTTTTATTTTGTGAATCCCTTGATTGCTTTATACAAATGTATTTATTTTGCTGCCTTTTTTTTTTTTTTTTCCATACTCTTATGGTCTTTCCTTTCCATTCAAAGAGCCCTTTTTAATATTTCTTGCAGGGTTGATTTAGTGGTCATAAACTCCTTTAATTTTTATTTATTGAGAAACTTTTTATCTTTTTCTATTCTGAATGATAGCCTTGCTGGAAAGATTATGCTTGGCTACAGATTTTTTTCTGTTTTAGCACTTTGAATGTATCATGCCAATATCTTCTGGCCTGCAAAGTTCTGCTGAATAACCTGCGGATAGTCTTAGTGGGTTTCCTTTGTATATAATTGTCTTCTTTTACCACTTTAATTTTTTTTTCTTTATCACTACATTTTTCCATTTTAATTACTTTGTATCTTGGTGTGGACCTCATTGGGTTGATTTTTGGAGGGATCTTTGTGCCTCCTGGATCTTGACATTTGTTTTCTTCCCCAGATTTTTTGAAGATTTCAACTATTATTTCTTCAAATAAACTTTCTGCCCCCTTTTCTCTCTCATGTTCTTTTGGGGCCTCTATAATGTGAATGTTCCCACACTTGAGTTCTCTATGTGCATTCTTATTTTGCATAACTTTTTCTCTCATTTGTTCACCTTGATTATTTTCATTACTCTGTCTTCTAGATCATTAATTTATTTCTATACTTACTCTGTCCTGCTATTTTTTCCAAGGGTATTTTTAATTTTATTTATTGTGTTCTTCTCTGATTGGTTCTTTTATTGTCATTTTGTTAAGGGTGTTACTGATGTCTTTCACTCTTTTTTCATGTCCAGGGAGTACCTTTGTGATCATTCAAATTCTCTATCAAATTCTATATCAAATACCGGTTTCATTTAGGTCTCTTACTGTAGTTTTGTCCTGTTCCTTCATTTGTGTCATATTTCTTTGTTTCTTCATTTCATCTAACTTTATCCGTTTCTGTTTTTTAGGAAAATCAGCTACATCTCCTCCTCCTGAAGGTGATGGCCTTATGATGAAGAGGTCCTGTAATGCAGTGTCTCCTATTCCCCAGGACCTGGTACTTCAGGGAGTGTCTCCTATGTGTATTACCTATGCTTTGTCTTTTAGTTCTGGCCACTTCTTCCTTCACTCTAGTTATCTGCAGAGGTTCTTTTTGCCTTGTGTGGGGCCGCGTTTGGTCCCCACTGCATGAGGAATGCTTTAACAATGTGCGGGCTGGTCTGCTTGTGAGATGACACCTGCTGCCACTGACAAAAATGCATGGGCCAGGGGCTGAGATATTGGTATTGTTTGCACTGGTCTTCTGGGTGAGGGGGCTCACAACATCATGACTGAAATAAGAGTGACTGGGTATGACAGATCTATTGATAAGTGGAGGAGGATCAGCAATTGGTTTAAAGAAGTTACATAGTGAGTGTGAGAGCCACACTGGTCCCTACAGGTGGCTGTGTGTTTATTCTGGGGGTCAGGGGAAGGAATTGGTGCCTGACAGCTCCCTTTTTTCCTGGAGAGATCTCCCCACAATCCCTGCATCTCTGGGTCATGCTCTGAGATGAGTAAACAACTTTCTCCCATCTGCCTGTTTTTTCCAAACCACTGCTTCCAAGCTGTACATCTACTGGCCTTCTGTCTTGTCCCTTAAAGGGTTAGAATGCCACTTCCTAATGCTCTATGGTCTTTCCCAGAGCTGAGCCTGCTGAACTGTAACAGTCCAGGATTTAAGTACCTCTGGTTGTAAGAACTTATGAGATTTGGCTCCTCTCTTTTTCAAAGTCAAACTTTATAGGAATTCATCTTCCCCATGTGGGCTCCCTGATGTGATAGTCTGTTTTCTGTCCTTCTTGCCACTGGTCCCTCCCAACTATGGATGGATCCATCTGTTTTTCTCCCAAACCATGTCTTCACCCTACCTACCTTCTTTAACATGGCCTTTTCTCTGTTTTTAGCTGTGGAGTTTGTTTTGCCAGTCATCAGGTTGTTTTCTGTGTTATTTATCCTAATGTGAATGTCATCTAGTTGTTTTCAAAGAAAGTTTAATAAAGGAACTATTTAGAAAGGTGTGGATAGCATAAGGGAGTCACAAGGATAACATAACACCCCAGAACTAGTAACATCAAAGCTTTTACCACATTTAGGCTTGAAGGAGGGAGGAGAGGGAATGGTTACTGGAATCTGGAAGAAAAGAGTTATGTGGAGAAGACCAGCTTGATTAAGGCATGCAATTATCTCAAGGCAACCCTGTAGGGAGGGCACTGGAAGAATAACTACTTCATTCTCACTCTCCTACCTCCCTCTTAACTTCTAATAAGAATTCCTATTAACCAAACATTATAGGCCAAGGGAGTCCATTGACATGATGTTAGTCAGTATTCTGGGGCACAGAACAGGAAGGAGAAAGATGAGTAGTAGATCTAAAGGAACAAACAGAAGATGTCCAGCATAAATAAAAAAGAAAGCTAATTTTCCTTCATATGTTAAAAACTCTTCATAATCATAAAGGATCAATTAAAATGGGAAAATAAGATGAACTGACAGTTCACTTAAAAAGGAAATTTGAATAGCTCTCAAACATGAAAAGATGTTCACATTCCTTTGTTATTATGTGAGAAATGTGACCAAAATTACACTGAAATACATTTCTGTTTCCTTATAGTATTTAGTAAGGATCCAAAATTTTGACAGTACATCCTATTAGGCTATGAGGAAACAGCTGGTAGAAAAGGCACTTTGGTGCTTGCAA
>NW_026742287.1:0-4197 GCF_022355385.1 Mustela nigripes
CCCCTGGAAGCTCACCTTAGCAGGGCACTCAGGGGAGCGCATGGGTCTAGCCCATGGGCCCGGATGGTCACAAAATGCACCTGGTAAGAAAGCAATCCAAACACCAGCCTAGTATGCACCCCAAATCGCTGCACAATATCAGCCAATTCTCACAAGCTTTCTGCCTAGATTGATATCAATTTCGGCAGAAAGCTCATGAGAATTTTCTGGAAACCCCCATTGAGCTCACTTCTGGCAATTGTGGCCCCCAAGAAAGTCGCCTGGGCCTGGCCCCTGGTCCTGAGCAGTCATGGCCTGAACCTCATGACAAAGCATTCAAAACACCAGGCACACACGAGGCGTGAATCACCCCAGAACACCAACAACCCGTGGCCTCTTCTAAGCCGCATAGGGAGCCCATGCCAGCGCTAACAGATTGGACCTGCCATGCCCCTACGCCCTAAACCTAACCTTAGGTTAGGTGGATTTCTAAATGGCACGGTTTCCTTTGCCCCCCAGATCAGGGACCCCTGAGCCACACCCCAGGCCTCTGCCTGATACCTAGGAGGAAACCATGATGTTTGGAGCTGCACAGAACCCCCAGAGTGGGAGAAACCTGCATGCACCCCTGAGGGAATCCCCACATTCAGCGCCTCCCCTGGCTACAAACCTGGAGCCTGACTAGCCACCTGACCATCACCCTCAACTCAGCTCCCCAAATAGGTCCTGCCATGAAGGAAACTGTGCCTCGGGTGGGGAACTGTGCCATTGGAGCTGTGCAAAACCCTCAGAACAGGAGAAACTTGCATGACCCCTTGAGGCCACCCCCACTGTTGGCACCTCCCCTGGCCACAAACCCAGATCCTGTTACTCAGCCTGACAGCCACCCTCAACTCAGTCCCCCAGGAAGTTGACCTCAGCGCCGGCAGATCAGGACTGTCACACCCCTTGACCACAAACCTAACCCTAGGGTGGGTTTTCAGTCTTCCTTCCCCCGAGGCCTGGTGCCCCAGAGCTCTGGACTGGGGACCCCTGGGACACACAGGACTCTGCTTGCCTCCCAGAAGGAAACCATGCCATTTAGAAATCCACAAGGAATGCAGACCTGGAGAAATCTTCATGCCCACCCGAGGCCACCCCCCACTTTCTAAGGCCCCCTGGAAATAATCCTGGAGCCTGAAACTCAGCCTGACCCATGCCCTCAACTCTGCCCTGTGGTCCTCCCATCAGCATCTGCAAAATGGGCCTGCCATGCTTGCAGGCCTTAACTCTAACCCTAGGTTTGGTTTTCTGGCTTCAGTCCCCTGAGACATGACCCCCCCCATACCCTTCATATTGGGGACACCTGAGCCATCACCCAAGACTCTGCCTTCTTCCCAGAAGGAAACTGTCCCATTTGGAACTCTGCAAAGGATTCAGAGCAGGAGACATCTGCATGCCCACCTGTGGCCACCCCCACCTTCATTGGCCCCATGGACTCAAACTTGAGTCCTGACCCTCAGCCTGAGCCACACTGTCAACTCTGCCCTCTCAGGAGCTCACCCGAGGCCAGCATTATCTTGATCCTAAAATCAGACAAAGACCCCACCCAAAAAGAGAATTACAGACCATTATCCCTAATGAATAGGGATGCAAAAATTCTCACCAACATACTAGCCAATAGGACCCAACAGTGCATTGAAAGGGTGATTCACCACGACCAAATCAAATTTATTCCTGGGCTGCAAGGCTGGTTAGACAACAATAAATAAATCCAAGGACTACACTACCTTAATAGAAGAAAGAAAGAGAACCATAGGATTATCTCAATAGATGCAGAAAAAGCATTTGACAAATGAAAGCATCTTTTCTTGATCAAAACTCTTCACCATGGAGGGATAGAGATACCTAAGATACCTTCACATCATAAAGGCCATCTGGGAGAAACCCACAGAGAATATCATTCTCAATGGGGAAAAACAGAGCTTTTCCCTTCAGGTCAGACACAACAGTGATGCCCATTCTCAACACTATTGTTCAATATACTACTAGAATTCCTAGCATCAGCCATCAGTCAACGACAACAACAAAAAAGCGTCCAAATCAGCAAAGAAGTCAAACTCTCACCCTTTGCAGACAATAAAATACTTTCTGTGGAAAATCCAAAAGGCTCTTCCTCAAAATTGCTAGAACTCATCCAGGAATTTTGTAAAGTGGCAGGATATAAAATCAATGCACAGAAATAAGTTGCATTTTTCTACAGCAACAATGCTGTAGAAGAAAGAAGAAAGAGAAATTAAGGAGTCCATCCCATGTATAATTGCACCCGAAACCATAAGATACTTAGGATTCCATCTAAACAAAGAGGCAAAGGATCTGTCCTCAGAAAACTATAGAGTCGTCATGAAAGAAATGGAGGAAGACTCAAGGAAATGGAAAAATGTTCCATGCTCATGGATTGGAAGAACAAATATTGTGAAAATGTCTGTGTTACCTAGAACAATCCACAGATTCAATATAATTCCTATCAAACTGCCATCTACATTTTTCACAGAACTGGAATAAATAATCCCCAAATTTGCATGGAAGAAGCCAAAGACAAGAAAGAAATGGTCAAAGAGAACAAAGAAAAGAAAACCAAAGCTAGTGGCAACCCAAATGCAGACTTCAAGCTCTATGACAAAGCTGGAATCATCAAGACAGTATGGTACTTTCACAGAAACAGACCCATAGATCAATGGAACAGAATAGAAAAACCAGAAATGGGCCCTCAACTCTAGGGTCAAATAATCTTCCTCAAAGCAGGAAAGAATATCCAATGGGGAAAAAAGTCTCTGACAAATCATGCTGGGAACATGGGACAGCCACATGCAGAAGAATAAAACTGAACCATTTGCTTATATCATACACAAAAAATAGACTCCAAATGGGTGAAAGACCTCAATGGGAGACGGGAATTCATCCAAATCCTTGAGGATCACAGAGGCAGCAACCTCTTTGATCTCAGCCAGAGCAACTTCTTGCTAGACTCTTCTCCAAAGGTGAGGGAAACAAATGCACCATTGGGCAAAATGGCAAAAGGCAAAAATGAACCATTGGGATTTCATCAAGATAGAAAAGTTTTGCACAACAAAGGAACATGAATGAGAGAAGATATTTTCAAATGACATATCAGATAAAGGGCCAGTATCCAAAATCTAGAAAGAACTTACCAAACTCAACACCCATGGAACAACTATTCCAATCGAGAGATAGGCCAAAGACATTAAAAGACATTTGTCCAAAGAAGACATCCAAATGGCCAACAGACACATAAAAAAGTGTTCAACATCCCTCGACATTAGGGAAATACAAATCAAAACCATAATGAGATACCACCTTACACCAGTTAAAATGAAGAAGTCAGGAAATGACAGGTATTAGAGAGGACATGAGAAAGGGGAACATTTTATGCTGTTGGTGGGAATGCAAGCTGGTGAAGCCACTCTGGAAAACAGTGTGGAGGTTCTTCAAGAAGTTGAAAATAGAGCTATCCTACATCCCTGCTACTGCACTACTAGGTATTTACCCCAAAGATACAAATGTAGTGATCTGAAGGGGGCACTTGCTCCCCACTGTCTAGAGCAGCAATGTCCATAAGACCTAAAGTACGCAAAGAGCTCAGATGTCCATCGACAGATGAATGGAGAGGACAATGAATTGAATATGATGCAGCCATCCAAAAATGAAATCTTGCCATTTTCAATGACATGGATGGAACGAGAGTGTATTATGCTAAGAAATATAAGTCAGTCAGAGAAGGATAACTAGCATTGTCCTTCCCTGATTGATTTATTTCATGGATGATATGCGGAATTTAAGAAACAAGAGAGAGGATCATAGGGGAAGAGAGGAAAAAAGGAATCAAGATAAAACCAGAGAGGGTGACAAAGCATAAGAAATACTTAAACTCAGGAGACAAACGGAGGGTTTCTGAAGGGGAGGGTGTTGGAGAATGGGGTGGCTGGGTGATGGGCATGGGGAGGGTATGTGCTGTAGTGAGCACTGTCTGTTGTGTAAAACAGAAGGATCACAGATCTGTACCCCTGAAACAAATAACACATTACATCATCATAATAAAAAGGAAGTGAAAGAAAAACATTTAGAATGCAAATATAAACTAAGTAAAAATATAGAAATAAATAATCTCACGGATAAGAAAGCAAGCAAGCAAGGAAACAAGCAACTAATGGACCTGGA
>NW_026742288.1:0-4196 GCF_022355385.1 Mustela nigripes
GTACAATAACATCAAAAATATCAAGTATCTTGGAAAAAATATAATAAGAGTTGTCTGAGACCTCTACACAGAGGAAACTACTTTCCTAATAGGTTTCTCACTGTTTAAAGATGAATTATGGAATGCATGAGTTAATGGATAGATCTACCATGTGCAAGGATTGGGGAGAGTAACAGTGTAATCAATTCTCTTATTATAAAGCCACAGTAATTAATGCAGGGATTAGTCGATGAAATAGAAGTAAGAACTTTGGCTTATCAAAGCAGTTAAGATAATAAAAAACCAGTCACATAGTAGGAGATAAAATTATAACACATGCAAGGGAAATGGGCTCCAATGTATAATACATGAATAATTTCTTTTTTTTTTTTTTAGATTTTATTTATTTATTTGACAGACAGATCACAAGTAGGCAGAGAGGCAGGCAGAGAGAGAGGAAGGAAAGCAGGCTCCCTGCTGAGCAGAGAGCCCAATGTGGGGCTCAATCCCAGGGCCCTGGGATCATGACCTGAGCTGAAGGCAGAGACTTTAACCCACTGAGCCACACCGGTGCCTCAATACATGAATAATTTCTACAAGTCTGTACGGTCAAGGGTTAGCTTAGCAGGCCAGTGTTGCGCAAACTCTGCACAGTCCCAAGAAAGGCTTGTCTTCAGGACTGGCCAGACTCTGACCTTTGGAAAATTCTACCTGATGAGACTATTTTTGTAGATCTGAGGCCTGGGCTGCGTGGTACAGGTTGGATCAGGCAGTTCGTGCAAAGAGTGTGACTTAACAGTGACGCCTGTTTTTCTCTTGGGGCTGGAGTCTGAGTGGCCAAAGCCAGTCATGCAAACATTGCATGTTTACAGAGTTTCAGACATTATTCCTTGGGAAAGGAAACAGAGTCCCATGTAACTCCACTGGGAAAAGGAAGCTGGAAACTTGCACCTGGTCTGTCCTCAACTTCACCCTGGGGCCTTTACCTTTGCTGATATTAGCCTGGATCCATTCTCTGTACGAGCATAACTGGTTTTCTGTAGCTTGAAAGTCCTTCTAGTGAAACACTGGCCTTGGGGACTTTCAATGCAAACCAAAGAGGAAATGACAGATAACCCAATAATAAAAGAGACCAGATACTTGAACAGACTTTCATAAAAGAGAAAATCCCAAATTCCATGAAACCTTTCAAAACAGCCTCCACATTTGAAAGCTTTGAAAAGATGCAGAATAAAACTATAACAAGATGAGAGAATAACTGAAATTAAAAAGCCTGGAAATGCCATGTGTTGGTCAAGGATATGGAACAAATGGAAATGTCATGTGCTGTTGGCAAGAATATAAATTGACAGTTATTTTGCAAAACCTTGGCATTGACTGCTGACGTTGGGTAATAACTACGGACTGTAATTCCATATATCCAACAAAACTGAAGGCAGATGTGGACCAAAAATGTAAAAGAATGTTCACGACAGCATTATCCTTACTAGCAAAGACTGGAAACACAACAAATAGCCATCAACACCAGCAGAAAGTATAAATGAAATGTTGTATCCATCCAACACGTTGTGTGGTAATGAACATGAAGGAAGCATTGCTATACACAGGAACACATACGAGTCTCAAAAGCCTAATCTTCGCTAAGACCATGAGAATGCCTGGTTTAATTAATATAGTCTTCAAAAATGAAACAGTAGGGCACCTGGGTGCCTTTGTGAGTTAAGCCTCTGCCTTCGGCTCAGGTCATGATCTCAGGATCCTGGGACTGAGTCCCACATTGGGTTCTCTGCTCAACAGGGAGCCTGCTTCTCACTCTCTCTCTCTCTGCCTCTCTGCCTACTTGAGATCTCTGTCTGTCAAATAAATAAATAAAATCTAAAAAAAAAAAAAAGAATCTGTAATGTTAGAAGTGGAGATAGTTAGAAAGAGAAGGTTCTGGAAAGAAAGCTGGGAGTAAATGGGACAAGGCTTGGGCCTATTTCTTGGGTGTCAGTAGGGTTGGGTTTATTAATCTGGATGGTGGCTACACGGTTGCATTCATTTGTGATAACTCATTGATTCATGCCCTTGTGGTATGTAGATTTTGCTGTTTTTGTTATACATCAACCAAGAAGTTAAGAAATAAAAGAAAAATAAAGAGCTTAGTTATAATTGTGGGGAAAAATTCAGTTAAGTGATTCTTAGGGGATGACTGATTATAATGTGAATGTAGCTAATTCATTGATGGGTTGATACAGGAAATATTAGAGATAAAGAACCCTTAACACTTGTTATGATAAAATGGTAGCCAAAAGAATTTTTGGGAACTTAAACATGACAGTCTTATTCAGTCTCCCTATGAATAAAGTATAGTCAATAATAACTAAGGAAATGGCACTATTTTTTTAAACATTTTATTTTATATTTATTTATTTATTTAATTTATTTTTTATTTTCAGCATAACAGTATTCATTATTTTTGCACCACACCCAGTGCTCCATGCAATCCGTGCCCTCTATAATACCCACCACCTGGTACCCCGACCTCCCACCCTGCCGCCCCTTCAAAACCCTCAGACTGTTTTTCAGAGTCCATAGTCTCTCATGGTTCACCTCCCGTTTCAATTTCCCCCAACTCCCTTATTTTTAAATAACCTCCACACCCAACATGGGGCTCGAACGCATAAACCCAAGATCAAGAATCACACGCTCTACAGACTAAGCCAGCCAGGAGCTCCAGGAAATCACATTATTATCTTATGGAATATTGAATATTTGCTCATGTCTTAAGAAGCTATATCGACACATGTGAGGCATGACAAACACACACTGTTTTCTTCTTCTACATTTGTTGTTCTAACTTTCTCCATTAGGACTTTATGTTTACATTCTACTCTGATAGGGTTTGGTTTATATTTGCTTTACTTTTTCTCATGCATTTAGTCCTCCACTATCTTTCTCATAGATAATTATTTTCTCCCACATTCAAATATTTATTTAAGATCCCTATTGTTTAAGCACATGCTCTTGGTGCTGGGCTGCCTTACTGAGAACAGAGAGAACATTAAGAGCTGGAAACCTCTGTATCTTCTCCCTCTAAAGCATAGGATCACTTCATTTCTTCATCTTTTCTTTCCACGCTTCCCTACTTTTTAAAAACTATAGTCCATGATACTGTTGATTCTATTACCTGTACCCATATTCTTTCCTTCCCCCTTTCTTTCTCTTCTAGGATCTCGTTCTATTTATCATCTCCCTTTTGCATCTTCAATAATTTTTTTGTTTACAATGTCATTTTCTTCCATCAAATGATTTGCTTAGGTCTTCACAGAACTGACTACATAACTTGCAGAGTCCAGTACAAAAGCATACCCAGGGCCCCTTGTTCTAAAATTACTGTTTTTCAAGGTCAAAGTGATGGTAATGCATTAAACCAAGGATGGGTTCTTTTTAATGTGGGACCCTGTGTCACTTGCAGGTCCCACCTTCCTGATACCATTGCTGTGTCTTCATTGACTTAAATGAAAATCTATTCAACTGCATTGCCCTCTGTAACTGCTCTTCTGCTGTAGTCCTTGTTTCCAGGATGGTAATGCAAGGTACCCTCTCCTGAAAAGAGATCACATCTTCTTGATAATGCAGTAAGAAGGGAGGATGGGAAAACTTAGAAATTAATTAACCGTGAAAATAAAGTAGTTATTCAGTTTAATAGGAATGTGTTGTAGCAAAGTGTTATCACTCAGTGAGTATAGTTGTCACTAAATCAACCTGAAATAGATGTATTTATACATGTCAACCATCTCATTTTCACCTTCCAAAGACTTACTTAAGAATCACCTATTTTGGTGCACCTGGGTGGCTCAGTGAGTCAAGCCTCAGCCTTTGGATCAGGTCACAATCTCAGGGTCCTGGGGTCAAGCCCTGCATCAAGCTCTCTGCTCACCAGGGGGCCTGCTTCCTCCTGTTTGTCTCTCTCTCTCTCTGCCTGCCTCTCTGTCTACTTGTGATCTCTGTCTGTCAAATAAATAAATAAAATCTTTTAAAAAAAGAATTACCTATTTAAAAAAATGCTAAATTTTCCTAGTATAATGCTGACCTTTAGCCTGTCTTTACTTATAAAACTACTCTTCTCTTATGCTCCACTCCTGAACCTCCCAGAGAGATAACACAGGACTGTCTTGGAAAGGACTCAGGCTGGAAGTATCCTAGAATGTCTGGTATAGTGTGAACAAGGGGAA
>NW_026742289.1:0-4195 GCF_022355385.1 Mustela nigripes
CGGCGCGGGGACCCTGTCCCACAGCTACCAGTATGAGGTGTGTCTGAGGGGAGGATCTGGGACCAGCGAGTTCAAGTTCCTCAAGCCCATCATCCCCAACTTCCCTCTCCAGGGCACTGGAAAGGAAATGGTGGAAAATCCCACAGTTCGGGATAGTTTCCTATTCAGTTAAGTATTGGATTATCCTATTAAGCCTTACTTAATAAGCTTGAAAATCTCTTTTAACTTAGTTACATGTTATGATAGTTCTTTAATTATTTTACTACACTTTAAGTTGAAAAAAATCAGATACTCATTATACACAGTGCTTTCCCTATATCATGCCTCGTAGATTTGTATTACTGTCAACTATATTTGACAATCTGAATAAAAAGTAAATTTTATTTGCATAATTTAAAAATTTTGAAATTCAATCATCTATTCATTTTAGAAAAATTGTAATACAAAGCCCTTAAATAAGATTGTGTATCTAACTATTGGTGACAACTGTCAGCACTATTACTATGAAGGGAAATTCTTAAAGTGTGAGTGTTTTTGGGGTGCCTGGCTATCTCAGTTGGTAGAGAATGTGACTCTTGATCTCATTGGTGAATTCAAGCCCCATACTAGGCATACAGCCTACTTAAAAAAAAAAAAAAAGAATAAAATGGGAGTGTTTGATATTATGTAATCTGCAGTGTAAATCTCATTTTGGGGGAATGGCTACAATGTGAATAGTTAAAAATACTAAAGAAGGCTAAATGCTAAGATAACCATTTATATGTATGTGTATTTCAATATACCACAGTAGTCAATACATTTTTCTATACATATAAACTTTGCAAAGTGTCAGTAAATTAAAATCCAGTTTGTGAGCTTCATGTAAGTGTATGATAGTATTTTTAATAATTCCTAGCCAAATATAAATGCATAATATTTTATGAATGTTAATAACATTCAACGGTGAATTTTAAAAATTAATTTTCAAGGAATACAGAAAAATGTTAATATTCTCTTCACAATGGAGTACCTTTGTTAATAAGTGTAATTAAAATCATTCTTTTACTTTCTTTCTAAACAAACTACCCTTCACACATCATAAACTATTACAGAATATAAAATGTTGAGAGTACATTTTATCTCCTTGTCTTTGTCTACCAATCTGAAAATTCAAATGTATCTTTTTAAAGATTTTATTTATTTATTTGAGAGGGAGAGAGAGCACAAGCAGGGGGGAGTGGCAGGCAGAGGGCGAGAGAGAAGCAACAAGAGGGAAAGGGAGAAGTAGGCTATAGGTTTTGATCCCAGTACCCTGTGATTAGGACCTGAGCTGAAGGCAGACACTTAACAGATGAGCCACCCAGGTGTCCTTAAAATGCATTATTTAATAAAATCCAAATCAGTTTTTTCTAACTCTTCCTCCTAGTTTCTCAAGCTTTTACATGTGTGATACCTGCCAAGAACTATGTAAGTAATTAATGGCAGGTTATTAGGTAACAACATAAATAGAGTGTTGTATAAGTATCAACTAAATTAATCATAAAATCATTCACTTTCACAGTTTAGGTTATATTTGTCTTGTGTTGGTTTTATTTGTAGTACTTTAAGAAAAATTTCTCATTTCAACCCTCCATCAGTTAGGCAGTTTATAATAAACTGATAGCTGAGTGAATGTTTTATTTTTATCCTTCATTAAAATGGAACTAGGCTTAACTAAATTATATTTGGCTGAGGTTTGTGTCCAAATAAGTGAACTGTCATAAATGATTACCAGTTGGTATAATGAGTAGAGAGGACACTTACTTACTGTTTTTTATTCTTAGATACTTATCCCCCCACCCCCACCTTGGAAAAGCATTCTTCTTTGGGGGAAACTAATTTTCCTGCTAGTGTCATTGCAACCACTTGACTTCAGTCAGTTCTGTGGTGTTTTTCAATATATCCATTTCCATAGTGCCAGATGTACACTAGGATGGGCCACTGTCCAATGTTGAGAGGTAGAACCCTTCCCAAGAAAGTATATCTTTGAGTACATTTTTTATCTTCTACGTTTGTAGAAAAGACACTGTCTGAATTCTGAACTTACATTGATTTCTAACAAACAAATGGCCATTTCCTCTTAGTTTTACTGAGCATGGTACAGAGTGAACTTATGAAGAAAAAATTGCCAAAGACTATCTAGCCCAGAGACCAAAAAAATCACATTTTAAGTTTTTTTCAGGAGTTACAGGCACATGGGCAATTTGGGAGTAGAAAGTGGATTTTAAAATTCTTAGTTTCTAACACAGTACAGCAAATTAGTATTTTTGTAATTCAGTGTAGGGACGCAAGAGCAAGAAATTTTAGTTAACTTACCATTTTATCCCCAGAAGCTGGAAAAATGCCTGCATAGAGATATACTGATTAAATGAATAAATGAATTTGTCTTGGGCAGAGTTTTGTTTACTGAACTTGTACCTTTAAGGAAGATGAATATAGATATGGATAGGTAAGTATTACTGTTGCTCTCACAAATATTGTTAGTTACCTGAAGAATACTGCACAATGGAGTGGAAGAGAGTTTACAATCCAAAAGGCTTTCTATTTGTTTTAACTGTTGCTTGATGCTTTGAAATGAAAAACCAAACCCCCAACCAAAAAAACAAAAACTGAAGTTGTAAGGTAGGACGCTTGGTGGCGCTGCAGGCTAAGAAAGTGAAAAACTATCTCTGCAGACTTGGTTAACAGCGGTTTCTAGCTACTTGAAAAGGAAACGTTTTACACTATTGGGGGATAGTAGGTTACAGGGAGGCCACTATCTCCATGTCCGTCAATGTTAGGAGCTAACTCAAGATTATTGAATCAAGATAGCAGAATTGGCTGCACAGTAATTATTTTGTGATTAACTACTGCATCTTTTGGACCCCGAGGAACAATGGAGTCACCGCTACCCAAAGCGCCACAGAAAAGGCAAGTGACCGCCATTATTATCCTAATACTGTTAATACTGTGGGAAGTGGGGAGTACGACCATTAAGTATTCAGTTCTAGAGGAGAGGGAAAGCGGCTCCTTTGTGACCAACCTCGCTAAAGATCTGGGGCTTAGCTTAGGGGAGCTGGCCGCGCGGGGTGCTCGAATTCTTTCCAAAGGAAATCAACAGTATTTGCAGCTGGAGCAGAAGAGTGGGAATTTGCTGTTAAAAGAAAAATTGGACCGGGAAGAGTTGTGCGGTGACACAGATCCATGTATACTGCATTTCCAGGTATTACTAAAAAGCCCAGTGCAGTTTATTCAAGGTGAACTACAGCTGCAAGATGTCAATGACCATGCTCCAGAATTCCTGGAAAATGAAATCCTCCTGAAAATCTCAGAAAGCAGTCATCCAGGGACTGCATTTCCTTTGAAAATAGCTCAAGATTTAGACGTGGGCAGTAACACAGTTCAAAACTACACCATTAGCACCAACTCCCATTTTCACCTTTTCACTCGAAATCACAGCGATGGCAGGAGATACCCTGAGCTGGTGCTGGACAAAGCGCTGGACCGGGAGGAGCAGTCAGAGCTCAGGTTAACGCTCACGGCCATGGATGGTGGGTCACCGCCTAGGACTGGGACTTCTCAGGTTCTCATCCTAATCTTGGACATAAATGATAATGCTCCTGAATTTGCCCAGCTGCTCTATGAGGTGCAATTGCCAGAAAACAGCCCTATAGGCTCCCTTGTCATCACTGTGACTGCTAGAGATTTAGATGCTGGGACCCACGGAGAACTCTCCTACTCATTTTTCCAATCCTCAAATCAAGTGATTCAGGCCTTTGAAATAAACGCAGTCACAGGGGAAATTCGATTGAAAAAAATGTTGGATTTTGAAGAAATTCAATCTTATCATATGGAAATTGAGGCATCAGATGGCGGGGGACTATCGGGAAAATGCTCTATAGTCTTAGAAGTGATGGATGTAAACGACAACACTCCGGAACTGACTATGTCAGTATTCACCAGTGATATCCCAGAAAACACCCCTGACATGGTGGTGGCTATTTTTGGAATTTCAGATCCAGACTCTGGGGAAAATGGCAAAACGAAGTGTTCCATCCAAGACCATCTCCCCTTCCTTCTGAAACTTACTGTAGAAAACTTCTACACCTTGGTAACTGAAGGAACGCTGGATAGAGAGAGCCAGGCCAAGTACAACATCACCATCACCGTCACCGACCTGGGGACCCCCAGGCTGAAA
>NW_026742290.1:0-4195 GCF_022355385.1 Mustela nigripes
TGCTCCCAGTGCTACTGGGCTTTGCAAGGAAGGAAGGCTGTCCCCTGGGACATACTGGAGCCCACTGGAGCCCACAGGAGGTTGGGAGAGGTAAGATGCCACCGGGTCCTGTCCTGAGCTGCTCCCAGCCACCAGCCTCACCACATAGTGCAAGAGGGACCCCAGAACAAAGGAAGGGCACAGGCCCGCATGTCTGCAGGTGGCCCTGGGCACTTAGCTCATCACAGTGAACCACACCGCCTCCTCAACCCAGGCTTTCAAAGCCTCCTCTTCATTCCTGGCTTTCATGTCTGTAGGAACATGAGCCAGATTGAACTCATCTCCGACAGACAATTCTGACTCACCACGTGTCAGATTTTTATGAGTGGCTGTGATAGAGTAAGATAGCAATGCTCCAACAAACGGACTGTTTCCTCCCACTTGACCTCAACAGTCTTATACATTTTCTTAGCGAAAACATCTTGTCTCCTTCCATCAAGCTCATAACGTGGTCTAATAGTATGCATGCGCCTTTGTTAGATGTGAAACGATACAGAGGTACCATTTCTTTTTTTTTAATTTTACAAGGTCAAGTCAGTGATCACATCCAACTTGACGAATACGTCTCTAAAATGTCAATCCAGGCAAAGCTTTTTCTGCCTACAGTTTGGAGCCTACGTGGTGACATTTTTAAAATGCTTTCAGTCCCTCAGTGAGGTTCTTAGAAGCTAGCAAGAGCTTACTACTTGCCAGGCACTGTGTCAGGTGTTGGAGCTAAAGGGAAGGAGAGCTTGGAGGCTGGCTGGGGAGACATCCATGACACAACCACAGCTAGAAACAGAGGCCAGTGCTAGAAAAGAGAGAGCAGGCTGCATGGAGAGTGTGTACCATGGGGCTTGAGAGCTCACGAATAAGTGAGAGTAACTGGAGTGGGGAGATGGGGGAGAGGAGAGGGTCTTCCCATCAATGGGAATCACCTGTGCTTGGGGGCAGGCGCCATGAGGGTCTCCACAGGAAGAGGGAGGCAGTGTGGTTGAAGGGCAGAGAGATGGGGCAGAACAGGCATCAGTCAGTTGGAGGGGTATGAAGAGACTGATGGCAGGATTATGGGTGCCTTTGGAGGACTGAGAATTTGTTAGAAGATCAGTGCAGATTTCTATGGAGACAAATGCCAGGAACTGATAGGTCTTTGAAAGGTCACTCTGGCTGCCTTTTGGCAAGGGGGTTGGTAAAAGGCACTTGCAGGTGTGAACACACCAGGTGGGAGGTGAGTGCAGGAAATCAGGTGAGGGAGCATGGGAACTTGGTCCGGGGGTATATAAGGGAGAATAGCCTTTAAGGAGTTCCACAAATTGCCACCAGCTGTGGCTTCATTACAGAGCTGCAAGGGGGAGGTGGGTGTGTCCTGGAGGTTACAGAAATTACATGAGAAAGGGAAGTCTTTTTAGATCTCTTTTTCAACTAGAGGAACTCTCACCTTATTGATAGAATTCCAGAGTGGGAACCGATGGACATGAGGACATCTTTGAAATGTCTGAATATGTTCTTCGACATCTTTGCAAGTGACGAGGAGACCTTGACCTTACGAGGCCTCGGCCCTCTTTGTAGCCAAATAGATTTCAACTACAGATTTGGGTACTCCCTTTTAAAGTCAAGGAGACAGTCCTTCCAAAGGACACCTCCTATCATTTTACCCTCTCATCATACCTCACGTGCTGGGATCTCCAAGACCCTCCGTTCCAGGTTGTGAGCATCCACTGTGGCGAGGCTGGTCTTGCCAAGAACACCACCACAGGAAATCTAGAGCCTGTAGTGCTATTAATAACATCATCTATTACTGTGTTTGCTGCCCTCATGGCCTCTTCCCACCATGACTCACTGAAGCTTTTTACACATTGTATCCATTAAGCTATAGTTCCCAAAGCTCTTCTTCTCTAGTGCCATTAATTTTTAGGGGACCAGGCAAACCTTAAACTTGTCCCCCTTAATTGGATCCCTGTGCCCCCACAATCTCTTTGAATGCCTTTCTCCATGATCCTTGAATGAGATCTGAGACCACTGCTGGTACCTAACACTTCTTGGCACCTTGTCTGTTAGGTTCTTGGAAGAGGAGGTGGCTATGGAGGTGAGTGGGGATGGGAGTGGGAGGATTTCTCCCTTCACTTCCCTTTTTGTTTTTTCAAATAATGGGTTTTGAGGGGGAGGGAAGGTTAACCAGACCATTTATTTTCCAACTCCCATCGATAAAATGTTTACCACTCCCCACTGGAAGAATTTAGATCTTTCGTTTGAATCTCCAGGAAAATCTCCCAAACCCAGACCACCACCATGTGGATTCAGCCATCTTCTGATTCACCTCCAGATTGTCTCCTCCTAACTGCTCAAGCCACAGGTTAAGGGCGAAATGTTCAGTGCCCAAGCAATTAAGTGGGGAACACGTTTATCTAAGCAATTGCATGCAGCATTTGCATACAGGGGGTCTCTCCCAAGGCTTTCCAACCTCAGCAAAACAAGACAAAGCCCCAGCGATCTGGGGTATATATCATTCATTCATTCCTGTGTTCAACACTCATGGCGGATCCCCACCAAGACAGTGGGAGAGCAAGGACTGGAGAAATCCTGGAAGCTGAAGTCTGAGGAGGATTTCAAATTCAAGTCAGAGATGAAAGAAACATCTGGACTCGGTCCTCAGGTACATGCAGTATTCTGAACTGAGGCTAGAACCAGAGACCATTCTAATGAAAGGCCTCTACAGGTGGGCTCTCACAGGTGGGCTCCAACTCAGTTTCGTGTATATTCATTCATGAAATAGCTCTTCGGGTCAACATGCAGAAGAAAACCATTTAAGAAAACTGACAATGAGGAGAGGAAAGGGACGCCAGAAGCCATGTGAATAGGGAGAGAGGAAGAGCCAGGTCAGAAAACCAAGAATCCCTCCCTGCCCTCCTTGCTGCCAGGAAGGTATGAGGGACTAGTTTCCACCTGGGATCCCAAGTCCAGAACAAAAGCAGCGGGGCCATGGAAGGGGAGGGAAGTGGGTCCTCAGTATGCGCGCGTGGGTGTGCCGAACGATGGGGGCTAGCGCGCCCGCTGGCGGGGGGCACCTCACAAGGCGCTGTGCCCAGCCCGAGCCCATGCGGACCCGGGTTCCGCGCAGCGTCTGGGGTGGTCCTGGTGCCCTGAGGTTCCTGGGATGTTGGGCCTCAACATCCCCCCTCCTGGCCCCCAGGTCGCATCCCCTGCTTTCTGCTCTAGGGGAGGGCGTGTCGCGGTGTCACTTAACCTGTGCACAGAGGGTGGTCCGGAGAAGCCTTGGGGCGGGGAGGGGCAGCAGGCAGCAGGAGCGGGACAGCACGGCCTCCCGCGGGAGCGAACTGGCAGCGAGTCTGGTGGGTCCTGCAGTCCCGACTGGGCCGCAGCACAGCACCGAGGCGCTGCGCGCCCCTCCTCCGCCAGCCCCTCTATCTCCTCCCAGACTGTCGGCCACATCCCCCGTGAGCTCACTTCCTGCTTTGACAATTAGCAAAGCCCCTTTTCCCAGCTGCCCTCGACCCACCTGCGCCCCTTCCCTCCTGAGTCCTCCCTAGCTCACTTCCCACTTTGGCAATTAGCAAGGCCCCTTCTCTGTGCCGCCCCCGCCCCCTCCCTCCTGAGGCCTGGCCCGGGCTGGGGCACGGGGAGAAGCCCCCGGGGGCTGCAACCTTGCCAGAGCCAGCACTGGGCAGCCTCCTAGCCTGGGTCCCTGAGCAGGTGTCAGCGGGCGGCCTGGCTGGGAAAAGATCTTTAGTCCTGTTAACCCTGGCCCTACTCTCTGGTTAGTTTGCTGGATTCCTGATTGCGCTCAAAGCCAAGAACCAGCTTCCCCAGCACAGGCCTGGGCTGAGATGCCTGCCCAGGATCTGTTGAGCAGTCTACTCATCTCCAGGGAGGGATGGCACTTCGACCTGGATGTTTGGATTTTTTTTTTTTTTGTCATTTGTTATTACATGACCTCCATGGTAGGTGCTCCACAAAGGGAGTGAAAACAGGACGCCTGATATATATGCATATGGCCATTCTAGAAAAATAGCTTGGGGTTCTCTCGGAAACGCGGCATTGGTCCTTGCACTATGGTTTAATAGAAAAGGGATTATGCACCAAGTTACTTAAATGAGCATAGGTTGAAATCATTTACTGAGAGTAAATATGTAAAATAGTTATATTTTAACTAAATATC
>NW_026742291.1:0-4195 GCF_022355385.1 Mustela nigripes
GGAAAAAGATGTGACCATGAGGTGGCAGTAACATGCAACCCCCTTTCTGGGGGGACTGACAGGTTTGCAAGAGGGGTGGTCCATCACAGTAATAATCCTTCCAATACTGGGGATATTGAACAGGATACACATGTGCCTAAGTAATGCCTTTCTGCAGCCTGGATGGGAGAGCAGGGTCTCTGCATCAGGGATTTAGAAAGCCAACAGTTGTTCAGGGTCTTTTAGAGCTGAAGGATTAACCTGGATTGCTTGACTGACTCACTGACTTTATTTATGATAAGAAAATATTGGTCACAGTTTCATGACATACAGAATTGAGGCAGGCAGTCAATACCTAAACATCTGCTCTCCAGGGTTATGTTTTTAAAAGACAGAAAATAAATCTGACTTAGGCACCAGCCACAGGTCTTTAGTTCATGGGCTGCAGCCTGCCAATACACAGGGGCCATCTCTGGCTCACTGATATCACAGAACAGAAACAGAATCTGTTACAATGAAGATGTAATATTTCATCATGAAGGTTTTTTTCAGAACAAAGTTCACAAATTACTCAAACTCAGAATTTATTCCATTATGCTTTGTAGCAAATGAAAAAAATATTTTTAAATGAAAGATAATTTTGGGAGTGATTTAGATGTTATGTTTTGCGCAATAAACAATTTACATCTTAGGGGATCACAAGAAAATATTGAAAACAGAAACTCTGGAAGGATTCTAAATTTAGAGTATTATAGATTATTTAATGTCTATATGCCTAATTATATAGTGATAATAAGATCTAGTCTTATATGTATAAAAAATTCAAAAAATTTGTAATGCTATTACAACATTATGTTAGACCTGAACCACTATTGAGAATATTCAAAGAAAAATGCTATCCCCTGGTTATTGAATGGAAAAAAGGTAAAGCCCATCAGGGAGCTGTTTCTGCGAGTTCAGCATAGGTGCCTGGTGGCTAGCGCATGTCTGCCCCAGGGACAGGTGGCCAAGGAGCTGCTGTCTCCTTGGGCCCAGAGGTTCAGGACAGGCATGCTTTCTGCCCAGTCTCCTTCCTAAGGGTGGAGCACGCGCCCTGCCCTACTCATCCCCTCCTGTCTCCTTAGCAGCCAGGCTTCTGTCTCTCTGCACTGGGAGCGGGTGACACTTGTATTTCCACCAGCCTCTGTGCCTGCCAGGGCCGGCTCTCCTGCTTCGCAGCCGTTTCCAGACCAGAAGGCCAACGGCTCCTGCTCTTCTCCCCGGGCAGTGTGCTGCACCTTTCACAGACATGCTCCTGGGGACTGCAGTGAAAAACATGTCCCTTTCCTTAAGGCTCTTTCCACAGACGCAACCGCGCTTCTCTCTCAGGCAGAGGGGATACCCAGGCATAGAGGATTTCGCTCCATGCAGGTTTATTACACCGTGCTGAGGAGACCAGCTCAGGCAAAGAGGAGCATCCCTCAGAACGGACTCTGATTTACCAAAGAATGCTGTGCTTTCCAAGAGGGAATGCCGGGGCAAAGAGGCTTTCACTCTATGCGGGTTTCTCCCATCGTGCTGCGAATACTAGGCTAAGGCAAGCAGCAACAGCAGCCCACAGAACCGACTCTGATTTCCCAGCGACTGCTATGCTTTCGCAGAGGTTTTCAGCTTGGCACGAACCGAACTTCACTGCTTCTTCCTCAGAAAGGCTTTGGGTGTTTGCTCTGTCGCATCAGGTAAGAAGAGTCACGGGAGAGCTGGTGTCTCTTGGGCCTTGCTTTCCCAGGCTCCATGTTGGTGCCCTGGGTTCACCCTGCCAGGCCGAACTAAGCAGACACAGTCACCACCCTGCAGTAGCGTGCGAGGCCTAAGATGGCACTCTATGTACACTACCATCTCCCGGTGTAGGCAACGCTTGGCCTTTGGCACTGGACCTCAGGCGGATTTGCGGACAAGGCCAGTGCCTTCCCCACAGGAGAGGAGAGGAGACAGGATCCCTGAACACTGCCCGTTCACTGGAATGGGGAGCTTTGGGGGATTATCACCACTCCTTCCCCCGGAAACCCCCTGCCACCGAAAACGCTGTCACATGTTGGAGGAAGATGGCATCTGACTGCCCGTTTCTCGAGGGAGCTGTTTCTGCGAGTTCTGGGTATGGAGCCTGGTAGCTAGCCCAAGTCTGCCCTATGGACAGGTGGTCAAGGAGATGCTGTCCCCTTGGGACCAGAGGCACAGGACAGGCCTGCCTTCTGCCCATACTCCTTCCTCAGAGTGGAGCACGCATCCCTGCCCTAGTCATACCCTCATGTCTCCTTAGGAACCAGGCTTTGTCTCTCCGCACAGAGGGCGGGTGACACTTGTCTTGCCACTGGCCTGCTCTTCCTGCCATGGCAGGCTACCCTGCTTCCCGTCCTTTTCCCGACCACAAGGCCAATGGCTCCTTCTCTTCTCTGGCGGTGGCGTACTACGCCTTCCCCAGACTTGCTCCTGGGGAGTGCAGTGACAGACGTGTGCAACCACGCTTCTTTCTCAGATCTCAAATACACAACATAACCCTACACCTAAAGGATTTGGAGAAAGAACAACAAAGAAAGCCTAAACCCAGCAGGAGAAGAGGAATAATAAAGATCAGAGCAGAAATCAATAAAATAGAAACAAACAAACAAAAACCACAAAAAACCAACAACAACAACAACAAAAAAACAATAGAACAAATCAACGAAACTAGGAGCTGGTTCTTTGAAAGAATTAATAAGATTGATAAACCCCTTTCCAGATTTATCAAAAAGAAAAGAGAAAGAACCCAAATAAATAAAATCATGAATGAAAGAGGAGAGATCACAACCAACACCAAAGAAATACAAACAATTATAAGAACATACTATGAGCAACTCTACGCCAACAAATTCAACAATCTGGAAGAAATGGATACATTCCTAGAGACATATAAAGTACCACAACTGAGCCAGGAAGAAATAGAAAACCTGAAGAGACCCATAACCAGTACGGAGATTGAAACAGTCATCAAAAATCTCCAAACAAACAAAAGCCCCGGGCCAGATGGCTTCCCAGGGGAATTCTACCAAACATTTAAAGAAGAATTAATTCCTATTCTTATGATACTGTTCCAAAAAAATAGAAATGGAAGGAAAACTCCCAAACTCTTTTTTTTCTGAGGCCAGCATCACCTTGATCCCAAAACCAGACAAGGATCCCATCAAAAAAGAGAACTACAGACCAATAGCCTTGATGAACACAGATGCGAAAATTCTCACCAAAATACTAGCCAATAGGATTCAACACTACATTAAAAGGATTATTCACCACGACCAACTGGGATTTATTCCAGGGCTACAAGGTTGGTTCAACATCTGCAAATCAATCAATGTGATACAACACATCAATAAAAGAAAGAACAAGAACAATATGATACTCTCCCTAGATGCTGAAAAAGCATTTGGCAAAGTGCAGTATCCCTTCCTGATTAAAACTTTTCAAAGTGGGGGCGCCTGGGTGGCTCAGTGGGTTAAGCCTCTACCTTCGGCTCAGGTCATGATCCCAGGGGCCTGGGATCGAGTCATGCATTGGGCTCTCTGCTCAGCAGGGAGCCTGCTTCTCCTCATCTCTCTCTCTCTGTCTGTCTCTCTGCCTATTTGTGATCTCTCTCTCTGTCAAATAAATAAATAAAATCTTTAAAAAAACTCTTCAAAGTGTAGGGATAGAGGGCACATATTATCAATATTATCAAAGCCATCTATGAAAAACCCACTGCAAATATCATTCTCAATGGAGAAAAACTGAATACTTTTCCCTGAGGTCAGGAACACGGCAGGGATGTCTGTTATCACCACTGCTATTCAACATCGTACTAGAAGTCCTAGCCTCAGCAATCAGACAACAAAAAGAAATTAAAGGCATCCTAATTTTGCCAAATTGGCAGAAGAGAAGTCAAACTATCCCTGTTTTCAGATGATATGATAGTGTATGTGGAAAACTTAAAGGACTCCACTCCAAATCTGCTATAACTTGTATAGAAATTCTGTAAAGTGTCAGGATATAAATCAATGAAAAGAATTTGGTTGCATTTTTTTATACCAACAAGACTGAAGAAATAGAAATTAAGGAGTGAATCCCATTTACAATTGCACCCAAAACCCTAAGATACCTAGGAATAAACCTAACAAAGAATCTATACTCAGAAAACTCTAAAGTACTCATGAAAGAAATTGAAGAA
>NW_026742292.1:0-4194 GCF_022355385.1 Mustela nigripes
TCTAGTGGCGGCGCCGGCCAGCATCCAGCACGAGGCCATTTCTCACCGGACGGGTGGGCTCTGCGGAGGCTGAGGCTGTTTAGGGAGTCGAAATCTGAAAGCTAAAGGTGGGCAAAGACGAACTTGGATTTACATGTCTGTTCAGCTGGTCATGCAGAGATGTTTGCTGGGGGCCTCTTGAGCTCACAAGGGCTCCCACAAACAGCCACCAGTGTCACAAACCGAGAGGTCAGCATTCTGCTGTGGCTCATCCTGGCCTTCTTCCCGCGGGCTCCTGTCACCGACAATGGCGTGACTACCTCCAGCCCAGACCCTCCTGGTCACGGCAACCGTGACCTGATTGCCCATCGCAGCTCCTGGAAGGTCTCCGCTGCGGGTCCGGGGCCAGCGACGGTGCGTGGCCATCAGGTGGGCTGGATGGGGCCGCGGGGGTGGCAGCGGCTGGCCCCACCAGCCGTGCCCTCCCTGTGTGCTCTTGGGCCTGTCCCTGGACGCTCTCAACGGGCACGTCTGGGCTTCCTCCCAATACGGCGGCTTCAGGACAGGCAGGCTGCTTCTGGGGCGGCTCACAGGCCAAGGCCAGGGCTGCGTTGGGCAGGGTGGAATCCGTGGAAGCCCCACGACTTCACCTCTGCCCTCCTCTATTGGACGACCAGCCCCAAATCCGATCCCATCTAGGGGAGGGAGGTAGAGTCCCCGGCCCTTGAGGCAGGAGAGAGAGCAGATTCTGGAAGACAGTTTCCCTTCCATGCTTGGCTCATATGGAGCAAATGAGATTCTGGGGGGAAATGCACGTGGGGTTCATGCAAACTATGGCCCATGGGCCCAATCCGGGTACTTGACGCTTCCTGCCTCAGTTTCCCCGTCTGCAAAATGTGGGCCCTGTCTGTCTTCACAGCCTTGCTACAGGGTTGAGTGAGGCAGTGCCCGGTCTGTAGGCAGTGCTCTGCAGCACACTGGTCTTAAATAAGCCCCGGGGCAACGATCAGGCACCCCACTCACTGAGCTGCACAGGGTGTGGGTCTCCCCCGGGATGGCCGGGGCCGTGTTCAAAGCCAAGGACACATGCGGGCTGTCACCGCATGACTATACGCCAGGCCCAGGAGCCTGGCAGGAGAGCACGGCCTCGGGAGGGCTTCTCTCCGGCTTCTAGTTTGTCATCCGCACGTGCACGGACGGGGGTCTGTGCGTGTCACAACCATCAAAGCTTCCCCATTTCTATTTGGGAAAGCAATGGATATAAATAAACATGTAAGAAAACAGGACCCACATTCTCTGTTACAAGGAGGCAGAGAGCTGTACCCCTTTCCATCGGGGTCCTGTAAATCAGATCCCCATCAATTAAGGCATATTGTACATGTCGGCGCTTTCAGAGTTTGCCTTGGTATCTTCTTCTGTAACGCGAGACTGAGAGGGAACTGGTCGCTCCCATCTGGTTTTATTTCGGCAGATGGAGCCTTCCTGAAGAGGGAGCCTCTGCCACGGGAGGGAAGGAGGGTGGCCTCAGTCCTCAAAGGGAAAGCCAGAGGAATACCTGCCCCTCAGGCAAATGCCAGCACAGTGAGGTGTCAGAGGAAAGTGCTCTGGGGACTCAGGAGTATGCAGGGTTGTGCTAGACGGAGCAGGGAGAGCCCGTTAAAAAGCAAGAAATAGGGCGCCTGGGTGGCTCAGTTGGTTGAGCCACTGCCTTTCTCTCAGGTCATGATCCTGGAGTCCCAGGATCAAGTCCCTTATCAGGATCCCAGCTCCATAGGAAGTCTGCTTCTCCCTCTGACCTTCTCCTCTCTCATGCTCCAACTCTCTCAAATAGATAAGAAAATCTTTTTTAAAAAATGCAAGAAGTACAATCCAAATATTTGAGCAAAAGATTTAAAAATATACGTGTGTATGTGTGCTAAATTATTTATAATTTATTGTGATATTGGCTTCAGGAACAGCTCGATCTAGGTGCTCCAACTATGGCCCTGGAACCTGATTCCTCCCTACCTCCCAGCTTGGCCACACTCTGCACTGGGTTTTTCCTTGAGTTCCGCACGTGGGCTACGGGAGCCGCAAGCTTTGGGCTCATAATCGTGAGCAGGTCCCCATGTTCCCGTGTTTGCAGTTTTACTTTGACGGAAAAGCCTGATTTTTTTCCCCAGGGACCTCAGGTAATTCGAACATGCACTCTGATTGGACTGGCCCAGACCACATGGCACCACTGAGCCGTAGATGTGGCTGGTAGACATAACGCTCTAATTGCCGTAATCCTGAGTCACGTGACCCGCCCTGGGGCTGGAGCGGAAGGTTTGCAGGGGTTCCCCTGTGGGAATGAGGAGCTGGAGCCCAAGGAAAGAAAACCACATTTCACGGCAACCAACAATGGCATCCATGACACACACTCACGTCTGCTCTATGCTCTGATGGCTCAGGACGCAGCAGGACCACCAGGAGAGCCTGCCCCAGCCCAGGGCTGGTGACGGCCGGACAGAGAGGGCCAGCGCTCTCTCTGGCACTCTCAAGTGAGTGCCACTCACTTGCTGAGTCAATACTACCGCGTGCACAGGAAGGGGTTCACACAGCAGGCCGGCTCGCCTGTAAATACCCTCCCTGCGCGGCAGAAGTCTGGGACACCGTGTGTGACTAGAGCGTCACTGCTTACAGGCATCCAGGTGACCATCGGAACGCCATTGGTTACCACGTGGGGTGGTCTGTGCTGCAGAGCCGTCCATGCTGGAGCTTGAGCCACAGGGTCAGCCTGACCTCTGGGGCCTGGGGACCAAGGTCAGTCGGCCACTGAAACCCTGGACAGCAGGGCCATTGTCATACTTCATGGGGGCGGTCACTCGCCGGGGCTGGGAGGGCTCCGCGCCGTCTCTGTGGCTGCCCTGGGAGGGGCAGCTGGAAAATGCCTCCTATACCCCCCACCCCCGCCCTCTGCACTCCTCTGCGTGATGTCATTCTGTCCTTCCACAAAGCACAGCGGGAGTAAAACGGGGCTGCCCAGGGCGGAGTCACAGAGCCTGGGTGGTCCTGGGGGGACTCCGGAGGCTGCTGTGCACCCAGAAGCCCAGAACCAAGAACTCAGCTCCAGCCACTGAGTGAGCCTTACTGCGGCCACGCTCCAGAGGTCAGGGCGCCCTGGGGAGCGCTCAGAAAATGCCACGCACAGTCACGCACGAGCACACACCACCCATGCCCACGCACACGCGCACACCACACACACACGCGCACGCGCCATTAGAGCACAGACTGGGTACGTCCGGAACCCGAGCCCCTCAAGCCCGCGTCGGTGCCTTTGTCACGTCCGTTTCCCTCTTCCGTCACCTGCGTTCCCCACTTCGCGTGTTTCTTCAAATTGGCCTGTTTCATGCAGAACCGCATTTTTTACCCAGACAAGGAACCTGTACAACATCCCTCGAAAGGAAAGCCAGCATGGCTTATGGTTTGATGGTACCCGTGACATAAAACCGCGTTCTCTCGTGTGGCGCGGGGCTGAGGCCACGGGGTCACGTGTGCTCGGGGTCTGCCGGGACGAAGGGGAACTCCTCTGGGATGACGTCCCACAGGAACAGGAGAGGTGGACGGTGACCTCTCACTTGCAGACGGTGCTGTCCAGGGAACAGGCCGCTCCTACGGTCTGTCCCAAAGCACAGGGTGAAGGGAACCCCAGGGCCGGGCCGCAGGAGGCCCACGCCGTGCCCCCAGGCTCACTTGGACCCCTGGCCCAGGACAGCTCACTCCGTGGTCTGGGGAGTCTGCGGTGAGTTCCCGCAGCCTGGCCTGGGGGAGGGGCATCGCACCTGCGACTGTGCCCCACCTGGACCGCCCCCGCCCCCACGATGCACCTGCTCAGGCCTCCCCCTCCCTGGGGCGGGATGGGGGGCAGCGCAGTTCTTCCACCCAGCTCCCTGGACCACTTCCCGAACACAGTCTCAAACACATTCTGAAAACACCCCCAAGCCGCTGTGCTGGGGTTTGCTCCAGGGCTGGCCCCACCCACCCCCACTCGGCCCCGCCCCCCACTGCCAGCCCCCAGGGTCCCCCCTGCCCCAGGGCTTTCCACAGACAGAGCCACAGCGAGGAGCCCGGCCAAGCTCGCCTTTCCTTCCCAGGGCCCACGTGCCAGCCTGAGGGACTTTTTTCAAGTAATCACGTCCACTTAATACGGCATTTTGTTCAAACGTCATCCCCGCCAAGGTACCTAATGAGCTT
>NW_026742293.1:0-1229 GCF_022355385.1 Mustela nigripes
GTTTGTGACCAATGTGGCCCGCAAGCATGGGCGGGGCCTCATGGGGCTCACTGGTTTCAACTACACTGAACCTTGGACAACATGCCATCCACAAGGTTTCTTGCCATGGGAAAGAGTTCTGTTGTCTGCATCATTATCAAACCCGGGCCGAGATTGGAGATAAGGTCTAGGTTCTGAAGCCTGAAATCCGAGGTTCGGAAGACATGACGAACTAAGGCCATGACGGGTCCGATGTGCTCAGTGTGCGGCTAGCTGTCTGGGTGGGGCCAGGAGGTCCAGGCTCAGGCTGTGTCAGAAAGGACATTAGTGCTCAGGTCAGCCTATATATTTGTGGTAGAGCCGAATGGCGTGCAGGTAGGTCCTCATTTGGGGTTCTGTGTAGCCCCAGGGGGCAATGTTTTTCTTCTGGAGGACAGGCAGAGTGCTGCAATATAGTTCTGGATTGCCAAACTGGAGGGCTTGTGGGCCAGTAGTCTGAGGATGGAAGTCTGAACTCAAGCTAGGCCTAGGTTTCTGGGTGAGGATATGGCAGGCAAAATCTACAGACCTGAATCGAGATCTCGTCCATCTGAAGTCAGGGCGAGAATCAGACGATCGCTCAGGTAGTACATTCTGTCCTTGATGGCCCTTACTTGAAGGGGGGGTGGATCACGAGGCCATGGGGGTTTTCCCAAGATGGGAGTTGTGAGAAGCTCCCAACTGCAAAGATTCTTCTGCAGGACAATTGAGACCTGTTGGTTGGCTACAGAACAACGATTCCGAGCAAGGTTCTAAGGATGGATGGCTGGGTAGCCCACCTCACATTCCAATTGTCTCCAAGTAACAAGACAGGTTAGATCTGCTGGATCTGGGGGAGCATCCGAGTAGGCTGAGTTGAAATGGACTCTCCCGTTGATGTGTCCTCATATGATTTTTTGTCTATGGAGACATTGGAATGAAGCGGTGACACTGGGGCCCTGAAGGATTCTCCTAAAGAGAGGCTTTCACACAGCTCCTTCGTGCAAGTTTCCCATGTGTAGATGAGATTTGTTCTGATGGGTGAGTCAAGAAACAGCCATATGCTGTTATTGAAATCCAGGCCTCTGAGGAGAGATGCCGGGAAAACAAAGCAATGGATCTGATAGGTGCCTAGGGGCCTGTTTATTCCTTTTTCCCTCTGGGGACATCAGTCTACGGGTCTGCGTGCCGGTAGGTGCTCAGATGGGCCCAGATTGCCCGTTTTTGTCCTG
>NW_026742293.1:1329-3289 GCF_022355385.1 Mustela nigripes
TGATGGGTGAGTAAAGAAACAGCCATATGCTGTTATTGAAATCCAGGCCTCTGAGGAGAGATGCCGGGAAAACAAAGCAATGGATCTGATAGGTGCCTAGGGGCCTGTTTATTCCTTTTTCCCTCTGGGGACATCAGTCTACGGGTCTGCGTGCCGGTAGGTGCTCAGATGGGCCCAGATTGCCCGTTTTTGTCCTGGGAAGCCACAAATATTGGGATGGCCTCAGGAAATTTGGAGGTTTATCCTCTTAGTAGGGTTGTGGCCAATGGAATGGGCTCATACAATTCCCTTGGAGAGGGCAAGCACGGTCGTCAGGTATGGCTCCAAGGGCCTGAGCCTGTACGGTGTGTAGGCCAGGGCTGTTTGGACAGTTGTCTGAAAACACAAACGTGGCTTATGTTTCGGGTCATAGGTATGGCTGGACTGATCTACAGACCATGAGGAGAACTCTTCGGGATATGAAGAAAGGGCGAGTGTGAGGCTCTTGCTCAAGTTTTTGTCTCTGGATATCGTGTCACTCATGGTCGTGAAATATCCGGGTGACTTCATGGGAAATGGACAATTCTTACTCTCTGGGGGTTTGGCCCCGTCCACAGAGTTTGGGGTCATTCTGTGGGATGGAAGAAGTCCTTTTTTGTTGTTGTTGTTGTTTTGTTTTGTTTTTCAAACCCCACCAAATGAGTGATTCCAGAGTCGAGCCCTGGGGAGGGGCTATTGGACAACCAGAAATCTGGTTTAAATTTGGGGCCTAGGGACATGTCAACCACAAGGTTCTTGCCATTGGGAAAGAGTTCTGATTTCCGCATCATTTTCAAACATGGGCAGTGATTGGAGATAAGGTCTAGGATCTGAATCCTGAAAACTGAGGTTGGGAAGAGATAAAGACCTAAGGCAATGGCTGGTCCTATGTGCTCAGTGACCGGCAAGCTGTCTGGGTGGGGCCAGGAGGTCCAGGCTCAGGCTCTGTCAGAAAGGGCATTATTGCCCAGGTCAGCCTATATATTTTGGGTACAGCCAAGTGGCGTCAGGTTGATCTTCATTTGGGGTTTCTGTGTAGCCCCAGAGGGCAAAGTTTTTCTTCTGGAGGCAAGCAGAGTGCTGCATTGTAATTCTGGATTGCCAAACTGGAGGGCATGTGTGCCATTAGTCTGAGAATGGAAGTCTTTGTACACAAGCTAGGCTTAGGTTTCTGGGTGAGGACATGGCAGGCACAATATACAGACCTGCATCGAGATCTCGTGCATCTGAAGTCACGGTGAGGATCAGACTATTTCTCAGTTTGGACCTTATGTCCCTGATGGCACCTTCATGAAGGGGGGGGTGTCACGAGGCCATGGGTGTTTCTCACGATGGGAGTTGTGAGAAGCTCCCAACTGCAAAGATTTTTCTGCAGGAAAATTGAGTGCTGTTGGTTGGCTCCAGGCGAATGATTCTGAGCAGGGTTCTAAGGATGGATGGCGGGGTATGCCACCTCGCATTCCAATTGTCTCCTAGCAACAAGACAAGTTAGATAGGCTGGATCTCGCGGAGCAACCGAATATGCTGAGTTGAATAGGACTCTCTTGTGCATGTGTCCTAGTATGATTTTATGTCTATGAAGACCTTGGAATGAAGCGGTGGCACTGGGCCCCTGAAGGGTTCTCCTAAAAAGAGGCTTTGACACAACTCCCACGTGCAAGTTTCCCATGTGTAGATGAGTTTTGTTCTGGTGGGTGAGTCAAGAAACAGCCATATGCTGGTACTGAAATCCAGGCCTCTGAGGAAGATGCCTGGAAACCAAAGCAATGGATCCAATTAGGGCCTAGCGAGCTGTTCATTCCTTTTTACCTCTGGGGATATCAGTCTATGAGTCTGAGTGCAGGTAGTTTCTCAGATGGGCTCAGATTGCTCCTGTTTGTCCTGGGAAGCCACCACTATTGGGATGGCCTCAGGGACTTTGGAGGTTTATTCTATTAGTAGG
>NW_026742293.1:3389-4193 GCF_022355385.1 Mustela nigripes
ATGGGAAGCCACCACTATTGGGATGGCCTCAGGGACTTTGGAGGTTTATTCTATTAGTAGGGTTGTGGCCATTGGAATGGGCACACGGAATTCCCTTGGAGAGGGCAAGTACAGTCCTCAGGTTGGCTCCAGGGGCCTGAGCCTGTAGTGTGTGTAGGCCTGGGCTGTTTGGACAGTTGTCTGAAAACAGAAACTCGGCTTATGTTTCAGGTCATAGGTATGGCAGGACTGATCTAGAGACCATGAGGAGAACTCTACGGGGTATGAAAAAACGGCGAGTGTGAGGCTCTTGCTCAAGTTTTTTCTCTGGATATCGTGTCACTCATGGTCATGAAATATCCGGTTGACTTCATGGGAAATGACGAGTCTTACTCTCTAGGGGTTTGGCCCCGTCCAAAGAGTTTGGGGTCATTCTGTGGGATGGATGAAGTCCGTTTTTTGTTGTTGTTGTTGTTGTTGTTTTGTTTTGTTTTTCAAACCCCACCAAATGAGTGATTCCAGAGTAGAGCCCTGAGGAGGGACGATTGGACAACCAGAAATCTGTTTAAAAATTGGGGCGTAGGGACATGTCAAGCCATTATGGCATCTAATGGTCTAGCCACTGAGTGGACGTACTAGAGGAAAGGACTCACGCTGAGGTTGACATGCGTGTTCATGCCCTCGTCTCACTCAAGCATGAACGGGGCCTCAGGGTGAATGCTTGTTTCTCTTACACTGAACGTTTGACATCATGCCAACCACAAGGTTTCTTGACATGGGTAAGGAAGAGTTCTGATTTCTGCATCACAGTCACCCCTGGGCAGT
>NW_026742294.1:0-4192 GCF_022355385.1 Mustela nigripes
CAATATCGCTAATTTCTTCCAGTTGCCTGTGTAATGAAAATGACACAATTTTCAACTCCCTCATGGCCTGCTTCAAAATTGCAGGTGGCAATTTTGATAGGGAGGGAAGTCTCCATCTCCATGGCTATTACCTTAGTTGTCTTCTTTTGCTCCAAGTAATTATGTAAGATACACATTTCTATGACTTGTGACTTTAGTAAGGGTTCTTCAGTCATGCTTCTCAACATGAAAACTTTCCTTATAGGACATTTTAAGATAAGGACTTTATATTGAGCCTTGTTTTCAGAAAGAATCCCTACTGTTAGTGTAATCTGGTACCAGGTATGATCTTTTAGCCTTTTTTATTTTGTGCACCCAGTAAGAAGGAATGTGTCATATAAACAGCACTGTTGCTTTTATGTCCCATTATATATGGTGGTAAATCTAAAATCAAAGGCTATATAAGACTCACTGTATTTCATTTCTTTGTTAATTTCTAGCTGAAGCCTGGCCTAGCATTGAGCATAGAGAATCTTTAAAGGGATCATGATGTCATTATATGCTTTCTTTAATTTATAGGAAATTATTCTTGGCTTAAGAACATGGAGGTGATGATAGAAACTATATTTTAAATGACCACACCCAGGAATATTCCATAACCTTTATACAACCATCTTCCTTGGACATAACTGAAGCCTGGATAAAATAATTTGAAATGAAAATATATTTTTCTATAAAGAAAAACTTAGAGAAAAGAAATCTAAGAAATAAAGATAAATATTTGTGCCTGACTTATTGAGATGTTCCCCAAAGTTGATAAGTCAAAATTAAAGTGCACTTTTTACCAAAATTCCTCTTTGGATATTTTGAGGCTATTTGAAAAACTAAAGAACCGCAGACTTTGGTATGAAATTCTATTTTTTTTTAAGATTTTTATTTATTTATTTATTTGACAGAGAGAGAGAGAGAGAGAGATCACAAGTAGACAGAGAGGCAGGAAGCAGGCTCCTTGCTGAGCAGAGAGCCCAATGCAGGGCTCGATCCCAGGACTGTGAGATCATGACCCAAGCCAAAGGCAGAGGCTGAACCCACTGAGCCACCGGCACCCCTGCAATTCTTTTTTTAAAATAGAGATAATAGGGCGTCTGGGTGGCTCAGGTGGTTAAGCAACTTCCTTCAGCTCAGGTCTTGATCCTGGAGTCCTGAGATCTAGCCCCACATCAGGCTCTCTGCTCAGCGGGGTCTGCTTCTCCCTCTGACCATCCTCTTCTTCTCTCTCTCTCTCTCATTCTCTCGCTCTCAAATAAATAAATAAAATCTTTTAAAAAATAAAATAGAGATATTATTAAGAGGTAATTTTTTTTTTTTTTGTAAACTTCCAGCTTTTAAGGACTCTCTGTCAGTGGATGGGAGATTACAGATAAAGCCATTAAAACTTTAGTTAAAAAGCATGGAAATAGGTAATAATGATAAGCTTCTCATTTACATATACTTTTCATTTATGTATCACCTATCAGTTTACACAGTGCATTCTATGGTTTTTGTATTATGTTATTTGGTGTTTCATCAATTACTCATTATCCACATGTGTATGTTGAATAAACTTAGGCCCAGAGCCATTAAGTGGCTAACTGCTAACCGGCACACAGTAAGTTATAGAAGCTACACTTTCCAGTTTTCAAGCATAGCGTGTTCTGGCACAACTCAAGGAAAGATGTGGAAAACATTTTCCCTCACTCATTCAGAACCTCAAGGCCAATCACAAATAACTAGAGACTTTTCCCATCATGATTTGATGAAATCAAATGGACAGAGTTAACACCATGCATTTATCCCACCATTCTGGAAAGATCAAATGACTATCTTTTCAGTAGCTGTCATTCTCCCACACTTTGGGGGAGGAACTGCCCACACACCACAGTAGGGTGACCAGTAGCCAATGGCACTGTGGGAAGCTGCTCAGACTCACAGGATTCCATAGGGATTCTGTGGAGGAGGTTTGACTTCAGTAATGTGAAGGCTCAAACTGGGGGAGGGGGGACGGGCTTCAGATACAGTGACCGTTCTCTCTGCGCTTCCACACCCTATGGGAACCATTTAGAAATAAGCTTCATGGAGAGCAGGGTTGGCCTATTTCTGAGGTGAGATGATTTGGAGGGTGACACATTTTTGCTCCTCATGTTTGAGTCTGATTCTGATTTGTGGACATGCCAAGGGAGTCTGGTGAGTCTTGCCCAGTGTGGGGACCAGAGGACACTGAAGTCCAGGCATGAACAACTTCTGGATAAACAGGACTTTTATCACAACCTCTCCCTATGGAGAGAAACTGCTGCCTTTTCTTCAACTTTTTATTTGCTTTTTAAACAAAGTTTCCCATACACATTTAATATTAAAGTAGGTTGTTCTCTGAAGTTTAATAAAGAATTGTAGCTGGAAAATAAAATGGGAGGAAAAATCAAAATAAGAACAATTTATTGAAATACATGCACATTTTATTAAATTTGTATTTCAGTGTCCATTAAAAAAAATAAATAAAATTTCCCAATGTTACCAGCCTGGGAAAGTCTAATTGAATAGTACTTAGATGTGATAATGTGTTAAAAACATGGCAGATGAGGAGTGCGATATGAATTGGGAGTTCGATATTTTCTCAAGGATCTGTTTGAAACATCATCACTTCAATTCACTCTCTTCACTCTCTTCCTTATAATTTCATAAACCACGAGGCATAGGAATCAGTTTAATATTGTGTTTTTGGAAAGAGTAATGGAGAAACTAGATATTTGCTTAATTAAAACTGTGGTTGTTTTTGATACCTTAGCCTTTCTACTCTATAAGGAGAAAAATATTCTACTAAATTGACTCTAGTCATTGATCAACTTATTGTGAGGTGGGAGTAATGAATGGATTATAATTTATTTATAGAATATCTATCCTTTTACATATTGACATGTTATTCCTTCCCCCACAAAACTTTCTCTGTGAAGTGTTCTTTAAGTAGCAGGAGAAAAAAATGGAATCATATAAGCCTGCTCATTAGTTATGTGGATTTAGGAAAGTTACATATATTTTCTGAGCCCCAGTTACCTTACTTATAAAATATGGGCCATAATGATTATCAGGGAGAGTTGTTATGAAAATTAACAGAAAGTTTATTTAAAAAAATACACAACTCTCAGTGACTGGTATTTAGTATGTGCTCAATAAATGCCCCTTTGTTTCAGCCTATACTGATTATCCCCTTCTCTGAATGCCTGTAGCATACACTGTTTATTTCCCAGTATTTCTACAATGATAACCTTGTCTCCATAAGCAACTTTTAAAGCAAGACTACCTTTTGCACTTGCAGGATCTGGCACAATACACAGAATAATTTGGGGGAATACCCTGAATCCTCCCAAAGTCAACAGGCTGTGACTTGTATAATAGCTTGTTTGGTAGAAAAACACACCAAGGAGCATGGTCCTTTGTGATTAAAGAAACAAACAAAGCAAAACAAACAAACAAACAAATGGTTGCAGCTGGCCAATAAAAAGCTCATCAAATTGAATTCTGATTAGCAAAGTATGTGAGTAAATTAAGAAGGCCAACATTTCTTGAATAAGTTGGCAGCAGACTGTGGTTTCTCTGAATTATCTCATTTTTTTTTTTTGAGTCCTTAACCTTGGATAATTTTGACATATGTCAACATTAAGTGGAAAGATAAAACTAGAAATGAAGTCTTGGCAGGGATTTCCAAAATGTTCAGTTGCTGGTTTCGAATTTCACCTTCACTCACTCTATAATATTAATCCTTCAGTTTAGAAAAATTCCAGTGCATTTTCCTTGTTTCTTTGTTTTAGGTATTACTATTTGCATATATTTGCTTTTAACTGTTTTTAATACACAGGTTTGTTTTTCAATAGTTTTAACTTTCTTACCTTTAACATTTTAGAAAACAATTTCCTACATTATTGAAAACTTGTGACTAAAATCAGTTTAGTGTTTCCAAAATTTATTATCCATCTCTCAAATGTTGAACAGTTAACAGTTTCTAATATTTGAAAGTAAATACAGCCCCAGTGATGTTTCTGCATAGAAATTCCTACCTCCCTTTTTATGACTACATATTTAGGCTAGAATATCCAAAGGGATATTTCTGGGTCTAAGCACAGGAAAATACCATGAAATCTTGATTCACATTTCCAGATGATTTCAAGGATTCCATCAAGTT
>NW_026742295.1:0-4192 GCF_022355385.1 Mustela nigripes
ACATGCAGCCAAGAATACTATATCCAGCTAGGCTGCATGTTTTTCTCGTTTAGTGCTCTGAAAATATCATGCCAGCTCTTTCTGGCCTGCCAGGTCTCTGTGGATAAGTCAGCTGCCAATCTGATATTTTTAACCATTGTATGTTACAGACTTCTTTTCCCGGGCTGTTTTCAGGATTTTCTCTTTGTCACTGAGACTTGTAAATTTTACTGTTAGGTGACGGGGTGTGGGCCTATTCTTATTGATTTTGAGGGGCATTCTCTGAACCTCCTGAATTTTGATGTTGGTTCCCTTTGCCATATTGGGGAAATTCTCCACAATAATTCTCTCCAGTCTACCTTCTGCTCCCCTCTCTCTCTCTTCTTCTTCTGGAATCCCAATTATTCTAATGTTGTTTCGTCTTATGGTGTCACTTATCTCTCGAATTCTCCCCTCGTGGTCCAGTATCTGTTTGTACCTCTTTTGCTCAGCTTCTTTATTCTCTGTCATTTGGTCTTCTATATCACTAATTCTTTCTTCTGCCTCATTTATCCTAGCAGTGAGAGCCTCCATTTTTGATTGCACCTCATTAATAGCTTTTTTGATTTCAACTTGGTTAGATTTTAGTTCTTTTATTTCTCCAGAAAGGGCTTTTATATCCTTCGAGAGGGTTTCTCTAATATCTTCCATGCCTTTTTCGAGCCCGGCTAGATCCTTGATAATTGTCATTCTGAACTCTAGATCTGACATATTACCAATGTCTGTATTGATTAGGTCCCTGGCCTTTGGTACTGCCTCTTGTTCTTTTTTTTGCGTTTAATTTTTCTGCCTCGTCATTTTGTCCAGATAAGAGTATATGAAGGAGCAAGTAAAATATTAAAAGTGTGGCAACAACCCCACGAAAATATGCTTTAACCAAATTAGAAGAGATCCCAAATTGTGACGGTGGAGAAAGGGGATAAAAAGAGGTTCAAAAAGGAAGAAAGAAAAAAAAAGAAAAAAAGAAGGAAAAAAAAGAAAAGAATTTAAAAAAAAAGAAAACAAATAAGAAAAATATAAAAAAGAAAAAATATATATATTAGACAACCTAGTTAAAAATCGTTAAAAAAGAAAAAGGTAAAAGTTAAAAAAAATATTTAACCAGAAAGCAAGAAAAAAAAAACAAAAAATGAAAAAGAAAAAAATTTAAATTAACTGCAAGTCTAAAAAAAATCACAGCTAAAAAGCCATGAGTTCCGTGCTTTGCTTTCTCCTCCTCTGGAGTTCTGCTACTCTCCTTGGTATTGAAACCGCACTTCTTGGTAGGTGAACCTGGTCTCGGCTGGATTTCTTGTTGATCTTCTGGGGGAGGGGCCTGTTGTATTGATTCTCAAGTGTCTTTGCCCCAGGCGGAATTGCACGGCCCTTATCAGGGGCCGGGGTGAGTAATCCGCTAGGGTTTGCTTTCAGGAGCTTTTGTTCCCTGAGCGCTTTCTGTAGAGTTCCGGAGGATGGGGAATACAAATGGCGGCCTCCTGGTCTCCGGCCCGGAGGAGCCGAGAGCCCAGGGCCCCACTCCTCAGTAGGCCCTCAGAGAACAGCGCCCAGTAACTCCCGTCTGCCTGACCTCCGGCCGCGCTCCGAGTTCACCGAGCCTGCGACCGGTTCAAGGTAACACCAAGCTGTGAGCTTACTGTCGGCTCTGTCTCTGTAGCCGGCTTTCCCGTTCCAATACCCGCAAGCTCTGCGACACTCAGATACCCCCAATCCTTCTGTGACCCTGCGGGACCTTAGGCCACGCTGACCCCGTGTGGGCTTCGCCCCGGTTTAGCCTCTGGAGCGATGTCCCTCAGCGGAACAGACTTTTAAAAGTCCTGATTTTGTGCTCTGTTGCTCCGCCGCTTGCCAGGATCCGGCCCCTCCCCCCGGGGTCTATCTTCCCGTCGCTTTGGATTCACTTCTCCGCCGGTCCTACCTTGCAGAGAGTGGTTGTTTTTATGTTTCCAGAATTGCTGTTCTTCTTCTCTTCGGTCTGCTGATGGATTTTCAGGTGTTTGCAATTTTTAGATAAGCTATCTAGCTGATCTCTGGCTAGCTGAAGTATTCTCAGCCTGCTACTTCTCCGCCATCTTGACTCCTGTTTCAATTCATTTTGAAATGATAGGTATCTTATGCAAATAATCATTTCAAATTATATGATTTGTTAATATTATTATTATGAATCATTATCAATTCACTTTAAAATATAAATGTGCATGCATGTGTTTATATGTGTATGTAGGGAGAGTATTTCCTCATAGGTTTTTCTGAATTATCCCAAATTGTGTACAAGAGAAAATGTTGTATTTTAATATTTTCTATTTTTAGGATAATTTTGTTATAGCAGTTGAAACAGATTGAGGAAATTCCGTGATTCACCAAAATCATTTTGCACTGTCAAGATCAGAATCCAGATCTTCAAAAGCCTGACCATTTGCCATTTTGTTTAAAGTTCAAATTTGGGAAATATTTACTGAATGTCCAGCACATAAAAAAATTCACTTTAAGTATTTGTTGAATGAACAACATATAACCAGTCAATGGGTATATAGATTATGATGCTATCAGGCTATGATTAAAGCAAAGTACTCAATTCACCTTGTTTGTTTTCTTCTCAAGAATTGCTTCAACATCTTGGGGCAGCTGGGTGGCTCAGTGGGTTAATGCCTCTGCCTTCAGCTCAGGTCATGATCTCAGGGTCCCGGGATTGAGCCCCGCATCGGGTTCTCTGCTCAGTGGGGAGCCTGCTTCCTCCTCTCTCTCTGCCTGCCTCTCTGCCTACTTGGATCTCTGTCTGTCAAATAAATAAAATCTTTAAAAAAAAAGAATTGCTTCAACATCTTAATGTACTCTTATTGCTTTCTTCTCAGTTTAATTTGTTCAACTACAAAACAACTCTCACTTTATTTACTTTATTCTGAAGTAATTCCTTTCTGTTGGCATTCATCCAGCCAATATTAACTGACAGTCTACTATGTGCCACCAACTCTAATAGTCACTGGGGACACCCTAGTGAATATGGTTCAGTCTAAAATAGTCTCAAAAGAATCACCCATATTATTATGGCCAGAATTATTTGGAATAGGGACACATACATGGGAAATTCTCCTCTGTATTTGTGCATGAGAAGCAAGAGAATGATTAGTTCTGCATTTTTACAAACCTGAAGAATATGTAGCAAACCATCTCCCACAGAGTCCTCTTCTCAAATGTCCTTTCATCTCCAAGGCAACCAGATGGTTTTTGTAGACTTTAAAGAAGTTTTTCGGCTTAGATTCATCATATCCTCGCCAACAACTTTGAGTATGAAATTAATCCCCAAAATAGGCTTATGCATTCTGTTTCTCATATATCTATTTGGCATTTGAATATGGTGACTCAATAGTATTTCACTAATTGTTTATAAGATGTTCACTTAATCTTTTATGTATTCATCTTTCACATATTCCCCACGTAGTTTGTTTGTTTTTTCTTAAACCAATGGAAGCTATTAGACTCTTTTGTAATTCTACTTACTTCCAGATAATGTGATCCTTTGATTTTTTCAGAGGGTAATACATGAATAATATTAAAATATTCTAAGACAGATGACTGTGTCTGAAAAGTTTTACATTTACTTTCTGAGGGTGCTAATGGATGAGAAGATGTTACATAGCTTATTAAAAATAAACATTCATGGGGTTATAACATTCTATATTTTTTTTAATGAACTCTGTTTTGATAGTTTCTAAAGTTTCTGTTCTCTGTATTACAACACTTAAAATGAAGTACGGAGTAGACAAATATATAAATATACAATTTCTATTCTCTCTCATTAAGTTTGGTAAAATTCATCCTTTTTAAAATCTCTTTACTGAACTAATACTGTCATATCTACTGAGCTGAGACAATGGCTTAATACATCATGCAAAATAAAATTCATAAACAGAACTAAAACTGTAAAGTAATACTAATTTTCTATAAGGGGAACCCACATAGATTGGCCAGTTATGTTCTTCTTCCTCAGCTTTTTTATTAGAACCACGAAAAGTATTTTTGACAATTTATCTGAGATTACTTTAATTCTGAATATATCTGAGATCCTCATTATCAATTATATAATAATTGGTTGATTTAAACTAATTTATTAACAGGTGATGAAGTTTCAAATATTTAGAAAATATTCTAAATACTTGTGTCAATAAATACCAAAAAA
>NW_026742296.1:0-4190 GCF_022355385.1 Mustela nigripes
CCAGGAACCTGATGCTCAGCTTGACCCCTAGCCTCAGTTCTGGCCCCCTGGGAGCTCGCCTTAGCAGGGCACTCAGGGGAGCGCATGGGTCACATTTACCTGGTGAGATGGTCACAAATGTACCTGGTGAGAAAGCAATCCAAACACCAGGCTAGTATGCACCCCAAATCGCTGCACAATGTCAGCCAATTCTCACGAGCTTTCTGCCTAGATTGATACCAATTTTGGCAGAAAGCTCATGAGAATTTTCTGGAAACCCCCATTGAGCTCACTTCTGGCAATTGTGGCCCTCAGGAAAGTCGCCTGGGCCTGGCCCCTCGTCCTGAGCAGTCATGGCCTGAACCTCATGACAAAGCACTCAAAACACCAGGCACACACGAGGCATGAATCACCCCAGAACACCAACAACCCGTGGCCTCTTCTAAGCCACATAGGGAGCCCATGTCAGCGCTAACAGATTGGACCAGCCATGCCCCTAGGCCCTAAACCTAACCCTAGGTTAAGTGGATTTCGAAATGGCACGGTTTCCTTCGCCCCCCAGATCAGGGACCCCTGAGCCCCACCCCAGGCCTCTGCCTGATACCTAGGAGGAAACCATGATGTTTGGAGCTGCACAGAACCCCCAGAGTGGGAGAAACCTGCATGCACCCCTGAGGCAATCCCCACATTCAGCGCCTCCCCTGGCTACAAACCTGGAGCCTGACTAGCCACCTGACCACCACCCTCAACTCAGCTCCCCAGATAGGTCCTGCCATGAAGGAAACTGTGCCACTGGAGCTGGGCAAAACCCTCAGAACAGGAGAAACTTGCATGACCCCTTGAGGCCACCCCCACTGTTGGCACCTCCCCTGGCCACAAACCCAGATCCTGTCACTCAGCCTGACAGCCACCCTCAACTCAGTCCCCCAGGAAGCTGACCTCAGTGCCGGCAGATCAGGACTGTCACACCCCTTGACCACAAACCTAACCCTAGGGTAGGTTTTCAGTCTTCCTTCCCCTGAGGTCTGGTGCCCCAGAGCTCTGGACTGGGGACCCCTAGGACACACAGGACTCTGCTTGCCTCCCAGAAGGAAACCGTGCCATTTAGAAATCTACAAGGAATTCAGACCTGGAGAAATCTTCATGCCCACCCGAGGCCACCCCCCACTTTCTAAGGACCCCTGGAAATAATCCTGGAGCCTGAAACTCAGCCTGACCCATGCCCTCAACTCAGCCCTATGGCCCTCCCATCAGCATCTGCAAAATGGGCCTGCCATGCTTTCAGGCCTTAACTCTAACCCTAGGTTTGGTTTTCTGGCTTCAGTCCCCTGAGACATAACCCCCCCCCCATACCCTTCATACTGGGGACACCTGAGCCATCACCCAAGACTCTGCCTTCTTCCCAGAAGGAAACTGTCCCATTTGGAACTCTGCAAAGGATTCAGAGCAGGAGACATCTGCATGCCCACCTGTGGCCACCCCCACCTTCATTGGCCCCATGGACTCAAACCTGGAGCCTGATCCTCAGCCTGAGCCACACTGTCAACTCTGCCCTCTCAGGAGCTCACCTCAATGGCAGTAGATCAGGTACCAATGTCCCTAGGACCTACCCGGTAACACTAGTTTGGGTTTCCTGGCTTCTGTGCCATAAGCCTGGCACCCAAGCCCTCTTATTCTGAAACGTTTCCAAAAAATAGAACTGGAAGAAAAACCTCCAAACCCTTTGGTAGAGGCCAGCATTATCTTGATCCTAAAATCAGACAAAGACCCACCCAAAAGGAGAACTACAGACCATTATCCCTAATGAATATGGATGCAAAAATTCTCACCAACATACTAGCCATTAGGACCCAACAGTGCATTGAAAGGGTGATTCACCACGACCAAATCAAATTTATTCCTGGGCTGCAAGGCTGGTTAGACAACAATAAATAAATCCAAGGACTACACTACTTTAATAGAAGAAAGAAAGAGAACCATAGGATTGTCTTAATAGATGCAGAAAAAGCATTTGACAAATGAAAGCATCTTTTCTTGATCAAAACTCTTCACCATGGAGGGATAGAGATACCTTAGATACCTTCACATCATAAAGGCCATCTGGGAGAAACCCACAGAGAATATCATTCTCAATGGGGAAAAACAGAGCTTTTCCCTTCAGGTCAGACACAACAGTGATGCCCATTCTCAACACTATTGTTCAATATACTACTAGAATTCCTAGCATCAGCCATCAGTCAATGACAACAACAAAAAAGTGTCCAAATCAGCAAAGAAGTCAAACTTTCACCCTTTGCAGACAATAAAATACTTTCTGTGGAAAATCCAAAAGACTCTTCCTCAAAATTGCTAGAACTCATCCAGGAATTTTGTAAAGTGGCAGGATATAAAATCAATGCACAGAAATAAGTTGCATTTTTCTACAGCAACAATGCTGTAGAAGAAAGAAGAAAGAGAAATTAAGGAGTCCATCCCATGTATAATTGCACCCGAAACCATAAGATACTTAGGATTCCATCTAAACAAAGAGGCAAAGGATCTGTCCTCAGAAAACTATAGAGTCATCATGAAAGAAATGGAGGAAGACTCAAGGAAATGGAAAAATGTTCCATGCTCATGGATTGGAAGAACAAATATTGTGAAAAATGTCTGTGTTACCTAGAACAATCCACATATTCAATATAATTCCTATCAAACTGCCATCTACATTTTTCACAGAACTGGAATAAATAATCCCCAGATTTGCATGGAAGAAGCCAAAGAGAAGAAAGAAATGGTCAAAGAGAACAAAGAAAAGAAAACCAAAGCTAGTGGCAACCCAAATGAAGACTTCAAGCTCTATGACAAAGCTGGAATCATCAAGACAGTATGGTACTTTCACAGAAACAGACCCATAGATCAATGGAACAGAATAGAAAAACCAGAAATGGGCCCTCAACTCTAGGGTCAAATAATCTTCCTCAAAGCAGGAAAGAATATCCAATGGGGAAAAAAGTCTCTGACAAATCATGCTGGGAACATGGGACAGCCACATGCAGAAGAATAAAACTGAACAATTTCCTTATATCATACACAAAAAATAGACTCCAAATGGATGAAAGACCTCAATGGGAGACAGGAATTCATCCAAATCCTTGAGGATAACAGAGGCAGCAACCTCTTTGATCTCAGCCAGAGCAACTTCTTGCTCGACTCTTCTCCAAAGGTGAGGGAAACAAATGCATCATTGGGCAAAATGGCAAAAGGCAAAAATGAACCATTGGGATTTCATCAAGATAGAAAATTTTTGCACAACAAAGGAACATGAATGAGAGAAGATATTTTCAAATGACATATCAGATAAAGGGCTAGTATCCAAAATCTAGAAAGAACTTACCAAACTCAACACCCACAGAACAACTATTCCAATCGAGAGATAGGCCAAAGACATTAAAAGACATTTCTCCAAAGAAGACATCCAAATGGCCAACAGACACATAAAAAAGTGCTCAACATCCCTCAACATTAGGGAAATACAAATCAAAACCATAATGAGATACCACCTTACACCAGTTAAAATGAAGAAGTCAGGAAATGACAGGTATTAGAGAGGACATGAGAAAGGGGAACATTTTATGCTGTTGGTGGGAATGCAAGCTGGTGAAGCCACTCTGGAAAACAGTGTGGAGGTTCTTCAAGAATTTGAAAATAGAGCTATCCTACATCCCTGCTACTGCACTACTAGGTATTTACCCCAAAGATACAAATGTAGTGATCTGAAGGGGCACTTGCTCCCCAGTGTCTATAGCAGCAATGTCCATAAGACCTAAAGTACACAAAGAGCTCAGATGTCCATCGACAGATGAATGGAGAGGACAATGAATTGAATATGATGCAGCCATCAAAAAATGAAATCTTGCCATTTGCAATGACATGGATGAAACGAGAGTGTATTATGCTAAGAAATAACTAGCATTGTCCTTCCCTGATTGATTTATTTCATGGATGATATGCGGAATTTAAGACACAAGAGAGAGGATCATAGGGGAAGAGAGGAAAAAAGGAATAAAGATAAAACCAGAGAGGGTGACAAAGCATAAGAAATACTTAAACTCAGGAGACAAACTGAGGGTTTCTGAAGGGGAGGGTGTTGGAGAATGGCGTGGCTGGGTGATGGGCATGGGGAGGGTATGTGCTGTAGTGAGCACTGTGTGTTGTGTAAAACAGAAGGA
>NW_026742297.1:0-2544 GCF_022355385.1 Mustela nigripes
TCACCTCCCCTTCCAATTTCCCCCAACTCCCTTCTCCTCTCTAACTCCCCATATCCTCCATGTTATTTGTTATGCTCCACAAATAAGTGAAACCATATGATAATTGACTCTCTCTCCTTGACTTATTTCACTCAGCATAATCTCTTCTATCCCATCCATGTTGCTACAAAAGTTGGGTATTCATGCTTTCTGATGGAGGCATAATACACCATAGTGTATATGGACCACATCTTCCTTATCCATTTATCCATTGGAGGGCAACTTGGTACTTTCCACAGTTTGGTGAACGCAGCCATTGCTGTTATAAACATTGGGGTAGAGATGGCCCTTCTTTTCACTACATTTGTATCTTTGGGGTAAATACCCAGTCGTGCAATGCCAACCTATGGCGGGTCATAGGGAATTTCTGTTTTTAATTTCTTGGGAATCTCCACAGTGTTCTCCAAAGTTGCTGCAACAACTTGCATTCCCACCAACAGTGTAAGAGGGTTCCCCTTTCTCAACATCCCCTACAACACACGTTGTTTCTTGTGTTGCTAATTTTGGTCATTCTAACTGGTGTAAGGTGATATTTCAATGTGGTTTTCATTTGAATCTCCCTGAGGGCTAGTGATGATGAACATATTTTCATGTGTCTGAAAGCCATTTGTATGTCTTCATTGGAGAAATGTCTCTTCATATCTTCTGCCCATTTTTTTTATATGTTTGTCTGTTTTGTGTGTGTTGAGTTTGAGGAGTTCATTATAGATCCTGGATACCAACCTTTTGTCTGTACTGTCATTTACAAATATCTTCACCCATTCTGTGGGTTGCCGCTTTATTTTCTTGACTGTTTCCTTTGCTGTGCAGAAGCTTTTGATTTTGATGAAGTCCCAAAAGTTCATCTTCACTTTTGTTTCCTTTGTTTTTGGAGACATATCTTGAAAGATGTTGCTGTGGCTGATATCAAAGACATTACTGCCTATGTTCTCCTCTAGGATTCTGATGGATTCCTGTCTCACGTTGAGGTCCTTTATCCATTTTGAGTATATCTTTTTGTACGGTGTAAGAGTTGGTTGAGTTTCACTCTTCTACATATAGCTGTCCAGTTTTCCAAGCACCATTTATTGAAGAGACTGTCTTTTCCACTGTATATTTTTTCCTGTTTTGTCAAAGATTAATTGACCATAGAGTTCAGGGTCCATATCTTGGCTCTCTACTCTGTTCCACTGGTCTATGTGTCTGTTTTTATGCCAGGACCATGCTGTCTTGGTGATCACAGCTTTGTAGTAATGCTTGAAATCAGGTAGCTTGATGCTCCCAGTTTAATTTTTGTTTTTCAACATTTCCTTAGTGATTCAGGGTCTCTTCTGATTCCATACAAATTTTTGGATTATTTGCTCCAGCTCATTGAAGAATACCGGTGGAATTTTGATCGGAATGGCACCAAAAGTATAGATTGCTCTAAGCAGGATAGACATTTTAACAATGTTTATTCTTCCGATACAAGAGCATGGAATGGTCTTCCATCTTTTTGTGTCTTCTTCTATTTCTTTCATGAGTGTTCTGAGGTTCCTCGTGTACAGATCCTTTACCTCTTTGGTTACGTTTATTCCCAGGTATCTGAGAAGTTTCAGCCCAAATGGGCCCCAAGGTAAGAGATATGAAGTAGACAAACAAAAGCAGACAAACAAAAAGACTGATAAAATTATATGAGAAGAGTAAAGATATATATATATATATATATATATATATATATAGATAGATAAATATATATATATATATATATATATATATATATATAGATAGATAGATATATATAGATAGATAGATAGATAGATAGATTGATTGATATATAAATATATATTCATATATATACAAATAAAAGAAGAACCTTGTCAAAAAGAACCTGAAGTGTAAGATTTAAACTATCAGGACAAACACAAAAACACAGAAATACTTGTGGAAGAAAAAGATGGGAGAGTGGTTATAAATTAGTGTGGGCAAGGAAGGTTGTTTTTATTCTTCCTGGATGTATCTTTATATCTTTGTTAAAGGACTCAACATTCCTAAGATAATGGAGGATTAAAAATTGGTTTACCTCATTGTGGTTTTGATTTGTATTTCCCTGATGCCGAGTGATATGGAGCACTTTTTCATGTGTCTGTTGGCCATCTGGATGAGATATCACCTCACACCAGTTAGAATGGCTAAAATCAACAAGTCAGGAAATGACAGATGCTGGCAAGGATGCAGAGAAAGGGGAACCCTCCTACACTGTTGGTGGGAATGCAAGCTGGTGCAGCCACTCTGGAAAACAGCATGGAGTTTCCTCAAAATGTTGAAAATAGAACTGCCCTATGACCCAGCAATTGCACTATTGGGTATTTACCCTAAAGATACAAACGTAGTGATCCAAAGGGGCACGTGCACCCGAATGTTTATAGCAGCAATGTCCACAATAGCCAAACTATGGAAAGAACCTAGATGTCCATCAACAGATGAATGGATCAAGAAGATGTGGTATATATACACAATGGAATACTATGCAGCCATCAAAAGAAA
>NW_026742297.1:2644-4189 GCF_022355385.1 Mustela nigripes
GAAATAAGTCAAGCAGAGAAAGACAACTATCATATGATCTCCCTGATATGAGGAAGTGGTGATGCAACATGGGGGCTTAAGTGGGTAGGAGAAGAATCAATGAAACAAGATGGGATTGGGAGGGAGACAAACCAGAAGTGACTCTTAATCTCACAAAACAAACTGAGGGTTGCTGCGGGGAGGGGGTTTGTGAGAAGGGGGTGGGATTATGGACATTGGGGAGGGTATGTGCTTTGGTGAGTGCTGTGAAGTGTGTAAACCTGGTGATTCACAGACCTGTACCCCTGGGGATAAAAATATATGTTTATAAAAAATAAAATATTTAAAAAAATTGGTTTACCTATGGGGGTAGTATTTATTGGGGAAAGGGGATTACTTTGAAGTTTAACTCTATATGAATGTTAGAAAATAAAAATAAAAAAGAATAAACTATACTAAACTAAACTAAAATTTTTAAAAAAGAAATTCAAAAAATAGAAATGCAAAAGAAAAACACAGGTGTATGTATCAAAAAGTTCACGTTGGAAGGTTATTATGGAATTTGATGTACTGGACAGCTCACTTTGATGGTAAATAGGTTAAGAAATTATCTATATATAAAAAGAAAATGAACCAGTATAGTGGGAACGAGTTAAAAATAAAGGTTGTGTTATGAAGTAGTGGTGGTTCTCTTAGTCTTTTTTTTCTTTCTTGGCTTGTTTTCTGGGGGAGGGGCCTGCCACATCGGTTTTCAGTCAATGATAGTTCCCTGAGTTAAGTCCTCCCACCCCCCTCAAGAGGTAGGGCTATGAGGTAACTGTTTTTTTTCAGGCTTTTGTTCTCTGGTGGTTTTTACTCATTTGTTTCCATGTACGTACAGGTGTTTCTTTGTTTGTTTCAATTTCCTTGACTTCCTTGTTGAATCATTCAAGCTTTAGTAGCACGTTGTTTAACCTGCACTTATTTGTGGTCTTTCAAAACTTTTTCTTTTGGTTGACTTCTAGTTTCAGAATTATGTGGTCAATAATGATGCATGGTATGGTTTTAATCTTTGTGTGCATTTTGATGCCTGATTTGTGACCAACTATGTGATTGTATTCTGGAGAATGCCCCAAGTCCTCTTGTAAAGAATGTGTATTCTGTTGCTTTAGGAATCAATCTGTTAAGCCACACTGCTCCAGCATGTCATTCAAAGCCATTATTTCCTTGTTGATTTCTGCTTAGATGATCTGTCCATTGATATAAGTGAGAAGTTAAAGTCCCTTACTATTTGTGTGTTATTATCAATGATTCCTTTATGTTTGTTATTTTTTTTTAAGATTCTGTTCATTTATTTGAAAAAGAGAGAGCAAAAGACCACAAGTAGGGGGGCGACTGGGTGGCTCAGTGGGTTAAGCTGCTGCCTTCGGCTCAGGTCATGATCTCAGGGTCCTGGGATCGAGTCCCACATCAGGCTCTCTGCTCAGCAGGGGGCCTGCTTCCCTTCCTCTCTCTCTGCCTGCTTCTCTGTCTACTTGTAGTCTCTGTCTGTCAAATAAATGAATAAAATCTTAAAAAAAAAAAAAA
>NW_026742298.1:0-4189 GCF_022355385.1 Mustela nigripes
AGACCTGTACCCCTGGGGATAAAAATATATGTTTATAAAAAATAAAAAATTATATAAAAAAAATTTGTATGGCACCATAAAAGACCCTGAATCAGCACAAAAATGTTGAAAAAGAGAAACAAAGCTGGGGGAATCACGTTGCCTCATTTTAAGCTATGATACAGAGCTGTGATCATCAACACAGAATGGTATTGGCACAAAAAAGAAGCTTTTTATCTTGATGAAGTCCCAATATTTCATTTTTATTTCCCCCCCTTGCCTTTAATGACGTGTCTTGAAAGAAGTTGCTACATCCAAGGTTGAAGTGATTACTGCTTGTGTTCTCCTCTAGGATTTTGATGGATTCCTCTCTCACACTGTGGTCTTTCACCCATTTTGAGTTTATCTTTCTGTATGGTGTAAAAGAATGATCTGGTTTCATTCTTCTGCATGTGACTGTCCAATTTTCCCAGCACCATTTCTTGAAGTGACTGTCTTATTTCCATTGGATATTCTTTCCTGATCTGTCAAAGATTAGTTGATCATAGAGTTGAGGTTCCATTTCTGGGGTCTCTATTCTGATCCACTGGTGTATGTGTCTTTTCTTGTGCCAAAACCATCACAGCTTTGTAATATACCTTGAAGTCAGGCACTGTGACGTCACAAGCTTTTTTTTTTTTTTTTCCTTTCCTTTTTCAACATTCCCAGAGTGGGAGATTGTGGGGTCTTTTCTGGTTCCATACAAATTTTAAAATTATTTGTTCCAGCTCTGTAAAAAATGTCAATGGTATTTTCATAGAGATTTCATTAAAAATGTAGATTGCTTTGGGAGTAGACATTTTCACAGTATTTATTCTTGGAATATTTTTTTCATTTCCTTTTGTCTTCCTCAGTGTCTTTCATAAGTGTTCTGTAGGTTCTAGAGTAAAGACATTTACCTCTATAGTTAGGATTATTACCAAGTATCTTATGATTTTGGTGCCATTGTAAATTGAATAGAGTCCTTAATTTATCTTTCTTTAGTCACTTTGTTAGAGACTAGAAATGCAAATGAATTCTGTGCATTGGTTTTGCATCCTGCTATGTTGCTGAATTGCTGTATGAATTGTAGTAATTTTGGGGTGGAGTATTTTGAGTTTTCCACAAAAATACCATGTCACCTGTGAAGAGAGAGAATTTGACTTCTTTGTAAACTTGGATGACTTTTATTTCTTTTTCTTGTCTGGTTACTGAAGTTAAGACTTCTAGAACTATGCTGAACAGAACCACTGAGAGTGAACATCCCTGTCCTGTACCTGACCTTAAGGGAAAATGTCTCAGTTTTTCCCCATTGAGAATGATATTGACTGTGGAATTTTTGTAGATAGTTTTATGGTATTGAGGTATATTTTCTCTATCCCTGTACTCTGAAGAGTCTTGATCAGGAAAGGATGCTGTATTTTGCTAAATGGTTTTTCTGCATCAATTGAGAATATCATACAGTTCTTGTTTCTTCTTTATAAATGTGACCTATCACGTTGATTGATTTGCAAATGTTGAAGTACATTTGCATCCCAGGAATAAATTCCACCTGGTCCTGTTGAGTAATTCTTTTAATGAATTGTTGATTCCTATTGGCTAGGATCTCATTGAGTATTTTGGCCTTCAGGGTCATCAGGGATATTAGTCTGTGATTCTGTTTTTGATGGGGTCTTTTCCTGGTTTGGGGATCAGGGTAATCCTGGACTCACAGAAGGAGCTTGGAAGTTTTCCTTGTGTTTCTATTTTGGAACAGCGTCAGTAGAATAGGTATGATTACTTTGTTAAATATTTCATAGAATTTCCCTGGGAAACTATCTGGCTCTGAACTCCTATTTTTCGGGAAATTTTTGATTATTGCTTCAATTGTGTTACTGGTTATTGATCTATTCAGATTGTCAATTTCTTTCTGTTCCAGTCTTGAAAGTTTACATGTTCCTTAGAAGGCATCCATTTCTTCCAAGTTGCTTAATTTGTTGGCATATAGTAGCTGATAATAATTTCTTTTTTTAATCTTGTATTTAATTTTATTTCAGCGTAACAGAATTCATTGTTTATGCACCACACCCAGTGGTGTGCCCTCACATTCAATATGTGCCCTCCATAATACCCACCATCAGGCTCCCCTAACCTCCCACCCCCGACCCCTTCAAAATCCTCAGATTGTTTTTCAGAGTCCATAGTCTCTCATGGTTCATCTCCCCCTCCAATTTCCCTCAACTCCCTTCTTCTCTCCATCTCCTCATGTCCTCCATATTATTCCTTATGCTCCACAAATAAGTGAAACCATATGATAATTGACTCTCTCTCCTTGACTTACTTCACTCAGCATAATTTCTTCCAGTCCCATCCATGTTGCTACAAAAGTTGGGTATTCATCCTTTCTGATGGAGGCATAATACTTCAGAGTGTATATGGACCACATCTTCCTTATCCATTCGTCTGTTGAAGGGCATCTTGGTTCTTTCCACAGTTTGGTGACTGTGGCCATTGCTGCTATAAACATTGGGGTACAGATGGCCTCCTTTTCACTACATTTGTATCTTTGGGTAAATACCCAGTAGTGCAATGGCAGGGTCATAGGAAAGTTCTATTTTTAATTTCTTGAGGAATCTCCACACTGTTTTCCAAATTGGCTGCACCAACTTGCATTCCCATCAACATTGAAAGAGGGTTCCCTTTTCTCCACATCCACTCCAACACACGTTGTTTCCTGTCTTGCTAATTTTAACCATTCTAACTGGTGTAAGGTGGTATCTCAATGTGGTTTTAATTTGAATCTCCCTGATGGCTAGTGATGATGAACACACCACTCTCAGTAATAGATCATCCAAGCATAAAATCAAGACAGAAACAAGAGCATTGAATGACACATAGGCCTGGATGTTCCTCTTAGATATATACAGAACACTCCACCCTAAAACAACAGAATACTCATTCTTCTCGACTACACATGGCACCTTCTTAAGAATAGACCACATACTGGGTCACAAATCAGGGCTCAGCCAATACCAAAAGATTGAGTTTATTTTCTGCATGTTCTCAGATCACAATGCTTTGAAACTAGATCTCAGTCACAAGGAAAAGTCTGGAAGGAACTCAAACACCTGGAAGCTAAAGACCACCTTGCTAAAGAATGCTTGGATCAATGAGGAAATCAAAGAAGAACTTAAACGATTCATAGAAACCAATGAGAATGAAGACACTTCAGTCCAAAACCTATGGGATATAGCAAAGGCGGTCCTAAGGGGGAAATACATACCCATCCAAGCCTCCTTAAAAACAAAACAAAACAAAACAAAAAACCTGAAGAATACATAATATGCCAGCTGTCTCTACACCTTAAAGAACCAGAGAATCAACAACAAATTAAGCAAACTCCATGCACAAGAAAGGAAATAATCAAGATTAGAACAGAGATCAAAGAGATAGAAACTAGAGATATAGTAGAACACATGAATGAAACTAGAAGCTTGTTTATTGAACAAATAAATAAGATCAATAAACCATTGGCCAAACTAATCCAAAAGAAAATAGAGAAGGCCCAAATTAATAAAATTATGAATAAAAATGGAGAGATCACAACAAACACCAAGGAAATAGAAACAGTCCTCAGAAGTTATTATCAACAGTTATATGCCAGTAAGTTAAATAAACTAGATGAAATGGATGCATTCCTGGAAAAGTATCAACTTCCAAAATTGAACCAGGAAGAAATTGATAATCTGGATGGACTGATATCTAGTAAAAAGATTGAAGCAGTGATCAAAAACCTCCCCAAAAACAAGAGCCCAGGACCTGATGGATCCTCTGGGGAATTCTGCCAAACTTTCAAAGAAGAAATAACACCTATTCTCCTGAAGCTGTTTCAAAAAATTGAAGCAGATTTTCCCAGCACCATTTATTGAAGAGTCTGTCTTTTTTCCATTGGACATTCTTTCCTGCTTTGTCGAAGATTAGTTAACTGTATAGTTGAGGGTCTATTTCTGGGCTCTCTATTCTGTTCCATTGATCTATGTGTCTGTTTTTGTGCCAGTCCCATGCTGTCTTGATGATGACAGCTTTGTAATAGAGCTTGAAGTCCGGAATTGTGATGCCACCAACGTTGGCTTTCTTTTTCAATATCCCTTTGGTTATTCGAGGTCTTTTCTGGTTCCATATAAATTTTAGCATTATTTGTTCCATTTCTTTG
>NW_026742299.1:0-4186 GCF_022355385.1 Mustela nigripes
TGGTTTTTCTCCCCCTCTGAATACCTCCCCCTCTTCATTTTTCCCTTCATTCTCCTAATGTCCTCCATGCTATTCTTCATATTCTTTGAGAATATCTAAATATCTTGTTTCTCATCATATGCTCACTAATTTTAGCATCCATTGAGGATTCTGGTTTGAAACAATTATTCCCATGCTGTTTCATAAGTGGTGGTCTTCCATTTCTATTATTCTGTCCACATTTATTAATTTGGAAATTTACTGTGCTTGCTTCAGCAGCACATATACTAAAATTTGGAGATTTACTATAAGGAAGAGCTTTCCCTTTCCCCCTATTTTTTTGTTTATTTAATTTATATGTGTCAGGATGGACTCAGGGTTATTTGTTTATACATTTTTTTTTCATTTTGCTCAAATTATCCTAGATTTGGGAATTGGGGATTCTTTCAAGTTTGCTCCTGGGTCATTTTTTCATGTCCCCATTATTTTTTGAGCAATTCATTACTTTTTCACATTTCAAAGTTTTGCATCCCCTCCCCCCATTCAAACCCATCTTTTAAATGATTTTTTTCCGGGGCACCTGTGTGGCTCAGTCAGTTAACCATTTACTTCAGTTAAGCATCTGCCTCAGCTCAGGTCATGATCTTAGAGTCCTGGGATTGAGCCCCAAGTCCTACCCCCCACTCAGCAGGAAGTCTGCTTCTCACTGTGCCCCTCCTCCCTCTCTTGCTCACTCTCTCACTCTTTCTCTCTCAAATAAATAAATAAAATCTTTAAAAAAATAAAAAATAAATGATTTTTTCCATATTGATTTTACCTTGCTGTGGACTGATATAAAAGATTTATTCATTCCATAATCTACTTTCCTTCTAATAGCTGGAACTTATACACCTATTTTTTTCTTTTAATTTTTGGTCTAAACTATTTTAAACATGTTTATTGGGTTATTTTTTATATCATAAAATTCCCCCATTTCCAATGAACAACTCAATAATTCTTAACAACTTTAGTGGGTGTACAACTGTCACCATAAATTAGTTTTAAAACATTTTTAGTTTTAGAACAGTAGACTCCCTCATGCCCTCAAAAATCCCATTCCCATAAAACTGTCACTGTCTGATCTGTCTGGCAGCTCTCTGGAAAAGCCCCATTCTCAGGACGTGTCTTGATTTTACCTTGCTCACTCAATGAGAAAAGCTCTATCCCTAGGGCCTTTCTAGGAAATAATCAGTGGCAATTGTTTAACAATGCAGATGCTTAATAATGTGTTACTAGTTGTAACAAATAAGAAGATAACCAAAAACCTTAAAAGAAAAACTGATGATAATTTCCAGAGTTGCCACATTATATTATTTAAGATACCCAGTTTAACATAATAAAAAATAATAATAAATGAAAAATAAAATAAAATACCCAGTTTAATATAGAAATTATTAGACATATAAAGAAACAGGAAAGTATGGTCTACATACAGGATGGCCATCAACATGAGGAAGCCCATATATTGGACTTACAATACTTAAGTATTTATTTACATTTTTTCCTTTCTTTAAAATTTTACTTAAGTTCCAATTAGTTAAAAAAATTCCAGTTAGTTAACATATAGTGTAATTTAAGTTTCAGGTGTAGAATTTAGTGATTCAACAGTTACATACAATATCCAGTGCTCATCACAGGTGCATCCCTTAATCCCCATCACCTATTTAACCACCTTTTCTTTAACAAGATTGCTTTGGCTATCTGGGGCCTCTTGTTCTATAGAAAATTTAAGATAGTTTGTTACAGCTCTGTGAAAAATGCTGGTGGTATTTTGATGGGGATTCCTTTAAATGTATACATTGCTTTGGGTAATATAGACATTTTAACAATATTGTTCTTCCAATGCATAAGCATAGTATGTTTTTTCATTTCTTTGTATCATCTTCAATTTCTTTCATCAGTGTTATGTAGTTTTCAGAGTACAGATCTTATACCCTAGGTTTATTCCCAGGTATCTTATGGTTCTGTGTAGTTGTAAGTGGGATCAATTCCTTGATTTCTCTTTCTGCTGCTTCATTATTGGTTTATAGAAATGCAGCAGATTTCTGTACATTGATTTTGTATCCTGTGATTCTACTGAATTTGTGTATCAGTTCTAGCAATTTTTTTGGTGGAGTCTTTCAGGTTTTCTACATAGAGTATCATGTCATCTGCAAATAATGAAAGTTTAACTTATTCCTGCATCAATTTGGATGCCTTTTAATTCTTTTGATTGTCTGATTGCTATGGATAGGATTTCCAGTACTATGTTAAATAACCACAGTGAGAGTGGGGATCCTTGTGTTGTTCCTGACCATAGAAGAAAAGCTCTCAGTGTTTCCCCATTGAGGATATTTGCTGTTGGCCTTTTGTATATGGCCATTATGATATTGAGGTATGTTCCCTGTAAACCTACTTTGTTGGGAGCTTTTATCAAGAATGGATGGACTTTGTCAAAAGCTTTTTCTGCATCTATTGAGAAGATCATATGTTTCATATCTTTTCTTTTATTAGTGTGGTATATCATGTTAATTGATTTGTAAATATTGAACCACACTTGCAACCCAGGAATCAATCCCACTTGCTCTTGGTGAATGATTCTTTTAATGTACTGTTGGATTCAATTTGCTAATGTTTTCTTGAGAATTTTTGCATCCATATTCATCAGGGATATAAGCCTATAATTCTCTCTTTTAGTAGGGTCTTTTTCTGGTTTTGGAATCTAGGTAATGCTGGCCTCATAGAATGGTTTTGGAAGTTTTCCTTCCATTTCTATTTTTTGGAACAGTGTGAGAAGAATAGGTATTAATTCTTTAGAAGTTTGGCATAGATTAGTTGACCATTAAAGTTTAGGGTCCATATCTGGGCTCTCTACTCTACTCTGTTGCACTAGTCTATGTGTCTGTTTTTATGATAGAACCATGCTGTTTTGGTGATCACAGCTTTGTAGTAAAGCTTGAAATCAGGCAATGTGATGCTGCCAGTCTTGTTTTTCTTTTTCAACATTTCCTTAGCATTTATGGGTCTCTTCTGATTCCATACACATTTTAGGATTGTTTGCTCCAGCTCTTTGAAAAATTCAGGTGGATCTTTGATCAGAATGGCATTGAAAGCATAGATTGCTCTAGGCAGTATAGACATTTTAACAATGTTTATTCTTCAGATCTATGAGCATGGAATGGTCTTCCATCTTTTTTGTCTTCTTCAATTTCTTTCATAAGTGTTCTGTAGTTCCTTGAGTACAGATCCTTTTACCTCTTTGGTTAGGTTTATTCCCAGGTATCTTATGGTTCTTGGTGCTATAGTAAATGGAATTGATTCTCTAATTTCCCTTTCTGTATTTTCATTGTTAGTGTATAAGAAAGCAACTGATTTCTGTACATTGATTTTGTATCCTGCCACATTATTGAATTGCTGTATGAGTTCTAGTAGTTTGGGGGTGGAGTCTTTGGGTTTTCCATGTAAAATATCATGTCATCTGCGAAGAGAGTTTGACTTCTTCACTGGCATTTTTTTAAAAAGATTTTATTTATTTATTTGACAGAGAGAGTGAGCACAGGCAGATAGAGTGGTAGGCAGAGGCAGAGGGAGAAGCAGGCTCCCTGCTGAGCAAGGAGCCCGATGTGGGACTCAATCCCAGGAGGCTGGGATCATGACCTGAGCTGAAGGCAGCTGCTTAACCAACTGAGCCACCCAGGCGTCCCTTCACTGGCATTTTTAATATTTTTTGCTTCTCTTTGTTGTCTAACTGCTGTTGTTAGGACGCCTAGTACTATGTTGAACAACAGTGGCCAGAGTGGATGTTCTTGTCGTGTTCCTGACCTCAAAAGAAAGGTTGTCAACTTTTCCCCATTGAGGATGATATTCATTGTGGATTTTTCATAAGTAGATTTTATGAAATTGAGGAATGTTCCTTCTATCCCTATACTTTGAAACGTTTTAATCAGGAACAGATGCTGTATCTTGTCAAATGCTTTTTCTGCATTAATTGAGAGGACTATGTGGTTCTTCTTTCTTCTCTTATTGATTTGTCCTATCACATTGATTGATTTGCGAATGTTGAACCACTCTTGCAACCCAGGGATAAATCCCACCTGGTCATGGTGGATAATCTTTTTTTTTTATTTTTTATTTTTTATAAACATATATTTTTATCCCCAGGGGTACAGGTCTGTGAATCACCAGGTTT